>NC_134879.1:37022960-37040460 GCF_041734735.1 Babylonia areolata
TGTGTGTGTGTGAGTGACAGGGGGCAGCACTGGTCAACATCTACACGGATGGCACAGTTCTCATTTCTGTGTGTGTGTGTGTGTGTGTGTGTGTGTGTGTGTGTGTGTGACAGGGGGCAGCACTGGTCAACATCTACACGGACGGCACAGTTCTCATTTCTGTGTGTGTGTGTGTGTGTGTGTGTGTGTGTGTGTGAGTGACAGGGGGCAGCACTGGTCAACATCTACACGGACGGCACAGTTCTCATTTCTGTGTGTGTGTGTGTGTGTGTGTATGTGTGTGTGTGTGTGACAGGGGGCAGCACTGGTCAACATCTACACGGACGGCACAGTTCTCATTTCTCACGGAGGGGTGGAGATGGGGCAGGGTCTGCACACCAAGGTCATGCAGGTCTGTTGGTGTGTCTGTCTGTCTGCCGCCCTCTGTTTGTTATTCTGTCTGTCCCTCTCTCTGCCCCTGTCTCTCACATCGTCTATGTCTCCCTTTCTATCCCCCCTCTCTCTGTTTCTGCCCCTCCCCTCTCTCTCCCCCTCCCTTTCTGTCTGTGTCCCTTCTCTTGATGTTTTTGGCCCCCTCTCCCTCCCTCTATCTCTGTCACTCCTTCTCAGTGTGCTTTTTTTTCTCTCTCTCTCTCCCCATCCCTGTCCCCCTGCCTGTCCCTGTCCCTCTCTTTGTGTCTTCTGTCCCTCTCTCTGAATGTCCCTTTTTCTCTCTGTCTCTGTCTCTGCCCCCCCCCCCCCCCCCCGTCTCTGTCCCTCTGTGTCTTCTATCCCTCTCTCTGACTGTCCCTTTTTCTCTCTGTCTTTTTCTCTGCCCCTGCCCCCCTCTGTCTCTGTCCCTCTGTGTCTTCTGTCCCTCTCTCTGACTGTCCATTTTTCTCTCTGTCTCTGTCTCTGCCCCCCCCCCCCCCATCTATCTCTGTCCCTCTGTGTCTTCTGTCCTCTGTCCCTCTCTCTGACTGTTCCCCTTTTTCTCTCTTTTTCTCTGCCCCTGCCCGCCTCTGTCTCTGTCCCTCTGTCTGTATCTTCTGTCCCTCTCTCTGACTGTCCCTTTTTCTCTCTGTCTCTGTCTCTGCCCCCCCCCCCCCGCCCCCCCATCTATCTCTGTCCCTCTGTGTCTTCTGTCCTCTGTCCCTCTCTCTGAGTGTCCCTTTTTCTCTCTCTGTCTCTAGCCCCCTCACACCCTCTCTGTCTGTCCCTCTCTCTTTGTCTCTTATTAGTAGTAGTAGTGGTAGTAGGAAAAGCAGCAGTGACAGTATTTTTCTTATTCCTAACAGTATTATCAGTATATCATTAACGTCTCACGTGTGCCAGGTAGCCAACCAGGTGCTTAAAATCCCACGTGGATGACGATGATGATGATGATGGTGGTGGTGATATTTCTTCTTTTTCTTCTTCTTCTTTCTATGATCATCACCTCATCTGTCACAGGTGGCCAGTCAGGTGTTGAACATCACGCTGTGTGTGTGTGTGTGTGTGTGTGTGTGTGTGTGTGTGTGTGTGTGTGTGGATGATGATGATAATGATGATGATGGTGATTCTTCTTCTTCTTCGTCTTACTATAATAATAATAATAATAATAATAAAAATGATGATGATGATAATTATAATAATAATAACGCAGGCTTATATAGCGCAGTACCCCCATTTCAAATGTGGCTCACCGCGCTTTACAATAAGACATCAAATTTATAGGAATATGTACACAAAATAGAATAGAATAGAATAAAATAAAATGAAATAAAATAAAACAAAATAAAATAAATAAATGGACATTCTCACATCACATTTGCTAAAATACATATTTCAGACTCACATCACACTGGCTAAGATTTACAAAATCAAACTAAGTGACACACACACACACACACACACACACACACACACACACACACATATATATATATATATATATATATATAGAGAGAGAGAGAGAGAGAGAGAGTGAGAGACAATGTAAAATCATCACAGGCAGTATCACAGTCTCACATCACATAGGCCCCAAATCAAAGCAAGATAGAACATACCACATTTACCCTAGTCAAAACATGCACCAAGGAACCGGGCCTCACAGAACCACACTAAAAATCATTACAAATGCACGTCCAGCGATCAAATCACTGCAAGCATATACAGATGAAAAAGCTATACTTAGAAAGATACACATTGAAAAGATGTGTTTTGAATGCTCTCTTGAATGCGGGTGTTGGGGTGTGACGAATGTGTGAGGGCAGTGAATTCAATAGTTTTGGTGCAATAAAAGAAAAGGAACGTTCACCGTAAGTTTTTGTGCGAATTCTTAGAATAGACAGTGTGCGCAAGTCATTTGAAGGACGGAGTTGTCTGGGTGGTGAATAGACAGAAAGTAGATCTGAAAGATAGACGGAACAAGAATCAGTGAAGAAACTGTGACAAAGGGCTGAGAGTTTTTATTGTATTTGTGCTTGAATTGGTAGCCAGTGAAGGGAAGCGAGTAGGGGCAGGGGATGAGTGGGGGGCAGGGGGTGGTGGTGATGTGTTGACGTTTCCTGGCCTTGAGTGTGAGTCGTGCTGCGGAGGTTTGAAGTTTGTCAACACAGTGTTTGGGGCAACCGTGCGGATGCTGAGTCTGAGGTTCCTACCAGGATAGATGAAGGCTTAGGCAAGTCAAAAAATGATCGTTTTGAGTGAATGAGAAGTGAGAAGTGTTTTATTATCATTTAGTTTGAGTTTGTGACCTGTCATCCATGATTTCACATCTGTGATGAATGACTGTAAAGTCTGAATGGATTGACCTATTTCTGTACGTTGACATGTTCTATAAAGCTGTGTGTCATCTGCGAAAGATTAATTGGAAACAAAGTGATTTGGATGAGTGTATGAGGAGTTTTGGTGTACATGATGAAAAGTATAGGACCTAAAACAGAACCCTGTGGAACTCCGAACAAAACAGGTGCTGGTTGTGATGAGTGATTACTGATGACTGTCTGGATGCGACTTGAAACAGCTTTTGACCCAAGACAGAGCTAATCCAGAAACCCCATAGCAGTGATGAAGGATGTGCAACAAAAGTGTATGATCTATGGCGTCAAACGCTGCTCTGAGATCTAATAGAGTAAGAACGGAAACATTGCCTTGATCTAGTGCCATGAGTATATTAGTGACCTTAAGAAGTGCAGTCTCTGTACTATGTGGTGGTCTGTATGCCAGTGGTTGGGTGACAGCAGGGAATTTGACTTTAAGTATTCAAATAACTGACACAGAACAACTTTTTCAATGACCTTAGATATAAAAGATAAATTTGAGACTGTTCGATAATTTTGTAGGACATTCTGATCCATAGGCGGTTTCTTAAGAAGTGGTTTTACAACTGCGGCTTTATTACTAGAGGGGAAAGAACCTGACAGAAGACTTTCATTTACTATATGTGTCAAAGTGGGCAAGAGAGTGTCAATGTTTTCAACTATGATTACCACCTCACCTGTGGCAGGTGGCCAGTCAGGTGTTGAACATCCTGCTGTCCAAGACCCACATGGATGATGATGATGATGATGATGATGTTGATAATACTTCTTCTTCTTCTTCTTGATGATGGTGATGATGATGATGGTGATTCTTCTTCTTCTTCTGCTCCTTCTCTTCTTCTTGTTCTTTTTCTTACTATCATTATCACCTCACCTGTCACAGGTGGCCAGCCAGGTGTTGAACATCCCGCTGTCCAAGATCCATGTGGATGACACCTCTACCGGCGTCGTGCCCAACACCAGCCCCACTTCCGCCAGCGTGGGCTCTGACCTTTTTGGGGCGGCCGTCATGGTGTGTGTGTGTGTGTGTGTGTGTGTGTGTGTGCACGTTGAGTGTGTGTGTTCATGAGAGAGAGAGAGACAGAGAGAGAGAGTACTGATATTAACTGAATCTTTCAACATTTGTGCCGTTGATGAAGCAATCGTGAAGTCAGTAACCATTTCCTTTGTTATTTGAACAGTAAACTCTTTCATGTCTTAGCAGAATTATACAAAATTTTAAGGTCAGAATCATCAGAATATCTAATCATGGGTGTTGCTTCTGTACCAGTGCAATCATTAATAAGACAGGATAGGTAACAGGACTATTCCTTGGGGAGCATCAGTTGAAGTTGTTTTGAAGGAGGGGAGAGCTAGATGAAAATGGACAGGCTGAGCTCTGTCAACGAGAAAACTGGTGATCCACACAACCAGCTTTAAACTAGCGTTGAGAAGAGAAGTTTCAGTGACACCGTATGAGGTTGGACGGTGTTGAACGCAGATGGAAAATCAATAAACAGAATTCGATGGAATATTTTGTTTCTCAAGGTGGGTTTAAGCGTGATGGAGAAGAGTGAGCTCAGTATCGGCAGTACTTCAATTGGCTCTGTATGCAAACTGATGCTGATAATTGTAAGGAATAGTGTATGACAGACCGTACTTGAGAATTATGCGTTCACAGCAGTCCATCAAACAATGTGCAGGTGTACTATTCTTCGGTCAGTTTGAAAACGATTTTGGAGGAAAGATGCTTAAAAAGAAATTGAAAAGCATCTTCTTTGCAAGGCTGAAGCCATGAGGGTAATGGGAAAAGAGGGTTTACATATTAACCCTTTCAGCTGGAGTGACGAAATTGGAAAGCACATTCTTTGCAAGGCTTATACCATGAGGGTAATGGGTGGGGGGGGGGAGGGGGTTGTATATAATAACCCTTTCAGTTGGAGTGTCAAACGATGGCAGTCTTTCACCGTTGCAGGACGCCTGCAGTACGTTGATGAAACGTCTGAAACCCATACAGGATGGGAATCCCCAGTACAGCTGGGAACAGCTGGTGGGTACACTGTCCAGGAATACTCTCCTCCTCCTTCCCCTCTTTCTGTCTGCATTTTGTGTTTCTTCTTCCCACGTCTCTTGTTCTGATCCTACACCTCCGCAATTATCTGTCTCTGTCCATCTCTTTCTCTCTTGAGTGTTTCTGCCATGCAAATCTTACAATATATTATATGATTTAGACATAAGAGGCAAACGAAATTGGGTTTCAAATGTACGAAAGTGTTGGATTTGGGTATGCATGGGATTATCAAGGAGTAGGTGATGAAAATAGATTTGTACAAATGTTTAGCAAAAAATTGATAGACTGTAGGTGGCAAGAGTGGGAATGTCACATTCAATCAAGTGAAAGGTTCAGTATGTATAAAATGTATATTTTTAATCATACATTGAAGAGATAGCTTTTGTGTAACGTGAACAGACACCTGCGATGTACTCTGACCAGATTCAGATTTGGTATTTCTGATATAAATGTACACAGATATCGTTATAAACCGTGAATAATTCAGAGCTGTTGTGTCCTCTGTGCAAGGAATCCAGGGAGCATGAAGTTCATTTTGTTTTGAAATTTCCCTGACAGATCTTCGAGTTGAATTTATCCA
The DNA here is from genome assembly GCF_041734735.1 of Babylonia areolata. Lineage (NCBI taxonomy): Eukaryota > Metazoa > Mollusca > Gastropoda > Neogastropoda > Buccinidae > Babylonia > Babylonia areolata. The sequence continues at coordinate 37,028,374 of NC_134879.1, forward strand.
GAAGAAATAGCATACATATCCATGTCTGTTTAGATCATGTTTATTGATGTCATCGACTGATGATGAAACAATGTGCAGTCTACCTTTGTATTTATTTCGAGCACTTAAACTGAGAGAAGCACTCGTATCCTAATTGTTGTGGAATCTGGTTATGTTTAATGTGTTTACATAGTTGTAAAAACACATGTTAAATTCTGCTGTCGCCCCCTGTTCATATGGGTCTATGGTCTTCAATGAATAAATCATCTGAAATCTGAAATCTCTCACTATTTTTCTTCCCGCCTCTATCTCTCTGTCTGTCCTGTATCTGTCTCTTTGTCTTTTAGCATCTCTCTCTCTCTCTCTTTCTCGCTCGCTCGCTCTGTGTGTGTGTGTCTCTCTCTTTGCCTCTCTGTTTCTCTGTCTCTCTTCTCTGTCTGTCTGTCTGTCTCAGCGTCTCACACTGCCTCTTCCTGTTCACAGTGTGTGTACGTACGCGCGCACTCGGTAGCGCTGTGTGTGTGTGTGTGTGTGTGTGTGTGTGTGTGTGTGTGTGTGTGTGTGTGTGTGTGTGTGTGTGTGTGTGTGTGTGTGTGTGTGTGTGTGTGTGTGTGTTCCCTTTCTCATTAACAAAGAGTGTATCCTACCTTTTCTTCCTCAGGTTGTGGCCGCATACCTCGACAGGGTTCCTCTGTCAGCGACTGGTTTCTATAAGTATGTTTCCATTTTTACGGTATCATCTTGGATCGAAAAATAACTTTTCTCTGAGTGTGTATGCAATGTGGGTGTGATGTGGAACATAAGGAGCTTTACTTTTTCTGTAAAAACAACAACAACAACAACAAAAAACCAACAACAAAAAAACAAACAAAAGCAAAAAAAAACAACAACAACAACAACAAAAAAAAACCAACAAAAAAACATTAGTAATTTCTCATCAACACCATTCTATCACTTCGTGTTGACTTCTTTCAAAAAAGAACTGGTGACTGACAGATTTAATAGATTGGCTTGACGGGATCCATTGACACACAGACACATCCCCTCTCACACACAGACACACAGAAAGTGTGTGTGTGTGTGTGTGTGTGTGTGTGTGTGTGGGCAGAGTGACAGACGTGGGCTACAACACAGAGACAGGGCAGGGCCAGGCCTTCAAGTACATGACGTACGGCGCTGCCTGCAGTGTGGTGGAGGTGGACTGTCTGACGGGGGACCACCACGTGCTCTCCACAGACATCGTCATGGACGTCGGCAAGTCCCTCAACCCCGCCATAGACATCGGCCAGATAGAGGGCGCCTTCATGCAGGTGAGGCGCCGCCGTCCGTTTGCAGAGCCGACAAGACTGCTGCTTGTGTTTTCCGTTATACCAACACCGCGAGCTTGTGTGTGAAGAGAATGCATGATAGTCAGTCGTGTTGGACTATGAGTCGCCATCGGAACAGCAAGACGGCCAAGACGGATTGGCGTTGGGATGATTCCCAAAGGCCAGCTGGCCCCCAAAGCTACATACAGAACTAAAAGCCAGTGCAATCATGCCTCCTGGTTTGAGAGTCATTGTCATTCACAAAAGAATAAATGAATTTCCTTTGCTGTAGGGAAACCATTGATCATAAAGCAGTCACTTCGTTGATGACCCAAATTTTATAAGATCGGGAAATCTTGCTGAGTTATGTTTGACAACGTTTTTCCCCAGACATTGTTGTTTGCTAATGTTCACGATTTGGGCATGTTTATTTAACTATGCTGTAATCCTCCATGCTCCAGTAAGGAGGTGCGGATTTGAACTTGAACAGTAGCGTTGTTGTGTTGCCAGGGTTACGGTCTGGTGGCGCTGGAGCAGTACAAAGTGCAAGGGGACGGCACTCTGCTGACCCGGGGACCCGGCAGTTACAAGATCCCCTCTGTGGGCAACATCCCCCGGTCCTTCAACGTCAGCCTCCTGACCGAGTCCGGCAACCCCAAGGCCTTGTATTCCTCCAAGGTACACCCCCCTCTCTCCTGGTTGATCTGACACACCTCTCTCCTGGTTGATCTAACACACCTCTCTCCTGGTTGACCTGACACACCTCTCTCCTGGTTGACCTGACACACCTCTCTCCTGGTTGATCTGACACACCTCTCTCCTGGTTGATCTAACACACCTCTCTCCTGGTTGACCTGACACACCTCTCTCCTGGTTGACCTGACACACCTGTCTCCTGGTTGATCTGACACACCTCTCTCCTGGTTGACCTGACACACCTCTCTCCTGGTTGATCTGACACACCTCTCTCCTGGTTGATCTGACACACCTCTCTCCTGGTTGATCTGACACACCTTTCTCCTGGTTGATCTGACACACCTCTCTCCTGGTTGATCTGACACACCTTTCTCCTAGTTGATCTGACACACCTCTCTCCTGGTTGACCTGACACACCTCTCTCCTGGGTTGACCTGACACACCTCTCTCCTGGTTGATCTGACACACCTCTCTCCTGGGTTGACCTGACACACCTCTCTCCTGGTTGACCTGACACACCTCTCTCCTGGGTTGACCTGACACACCTCTCTCCTGGTTGATCTGACACACCTCTCTCCTGGTTGATCTGACACACCTCTCTCCTGGTTGACCTGACACACCTCTCTCCTGGTTGACCTGACACACCTCTCTCCTGGGTTGACCTGACACACCTCTCTCCTGGTTGACCTGACACACCTCTCTCCTGGTTGACCTGACACACCTCTCTCCTGGTTCACCTGACACACCTCTCTCCTGGGTTGACCTGACACACCTCTCTCCTGGTTGACCTGACACACCTCTCTCCTGGGTTGACCTGACACACCTCTCTCCTGGTTGACCTGACACACCTCTCTCCTGGGTTGACCTGACACACCTTTCTCCTGGTTGACCTGACACACCTCTCTCCTGGTTGACCTGACACACCTGTCTCCTGGTTGACCTGACACACCTCTCTCCTGGTTGACCTGACACACCTCTCTCCTGGTTGACCTGACACACCTGTCTCCTGGTTGATCTGACACACCTCTCTCCTGGTTGACCTGACACACCTCTCTCCTGGTTGACCTGACACACCTCTCTCCTGGTTGACCTGACACACCTCTCTCCTGGTTGACCTGACACACCTGTCTCCTGGTTGATCTGACACACCTTTCTCCTGGTTGACCTGACACACCTCTCTCCTGGGTTGACCTGCAGTGCTTTGTGGTTGGCGGGAGGTGGCAGACTCGCCCTAGTTTCATGAGTTCGATTCCCGGCAAACCTGATGGGTTAAGGGTGGATATTTTTTTTCAGATTTCCAGGTCAACATAAAATGTGCAGACCTGCAAGTGCCTGAACCTCCATCTTCTGTATAAGCACGCAGAAGATCGAATACTCACGTTAAAATCCTATAATCCATGTCAGTGTTCAGTGGGTTATAGAAATAAGAACATACCCAGCATGCACATTCCCAAAAATAAAGTATTGCTGCCTACATGGCGGGGTAAACAAACAGAAACGGTAATACACATAAAATCTTACATGTCTGTCAGTGTGTATGAGTGCGTGCCTGAAACCTGAATGAATTACACATCAAACGAATGACAAGCGCCCAAGAGAGAGAGAGAGAGGGGGGGGGTGTTTGTTTATTCAGTACAACCCCTTCTGAAGGTGGTCTGAATACAAATATGACATTTACAAGAGAGAGAGGGAGAATGTAAATGAATGAATGAAGGAATGAATGAATCTTTATTTTCCAACGGTGAAGACATTGCCACTTTGGCCGACTTACACATCTGCCGTTGTTCTAAGAGACACACAAACATATACGCATATAAATGTTGTTATACTTAATACATGTATAATGTACAAGAAAACACAGCGTCAAACAGAGACACAACATCGCTCACATCTGTACGAAACCGACGCGAGAGAGAGAGAGAGAGAAAAAACGTTAAGCATTTTGACATTATCACCACACACTTTGAATGACACTGGAAACAAATGATGAGCGCCCGGTGATAGCCGCCAGTTGGCCCTACCCAGGTAGGCAGCCTGTTGTGCAAATGACTCTGTAAAGGGCGTAGAGCCTGGTCTCTGATCGAGGACAGGCACAATACAAGTATGTATATCCTCGTTATCAAGACATGCCACCAGTCTCACACACACACACACAAAGAAAAAAAAAGAAAGAAAACAACAACAAACAAACAGAAAACCCAGCAAAAATGAACCTTGTTAATGGGTGTAGGAAAGCTCCTCTTGTTGCTTTGATGGCTGAATTGACTTGAGAATAAAGCTGAAACATGAAAAAAAACACCAAAACCGAAACTTGTTGCAGGGTGTTGGAGAGAAATCCCTTGTAGCTTGATAGTTAAATTGACTTGAGAATGAAGCTGAAATATGAAGAGAACCAACCCGAACCTTGTTGCAGGCTGTAGGATGGAATAAAGCTGGAACATGAAGAGAACTTTGTTGCAGGCTGTAGGATGGAATAAAGCTGAAATATGGAAGAAACAAAACCGAAACTTGTTGCAGGCTGTAGGATGGAATAAAGCTGGAACATGAACAGAACCCAAACCGATCCATGTTGCAGGCTGTAGGATGGAATAAAGCTGGAATATGAACAGAACCCAAACCGAACCTTGTTGCAAGGTGTAGTATGGAATAAAGCTGAAACATGAACAGAACCCAAAACGAACCTTGTTGCAGGGTGTAGGGGAGCCCCCCTTGTTGCTGGCTGTGTCAGTGCTGGGCGCCATCCATGACGCCGTGAGAGCTGCTCGCACTGACGAAGGTTTGAACCCCTTCGTACCGCTCAACACCCCTGCCACCCCGGCCCGTGTCCGTATGGCCTGCTGTGACCGCTTCACCCGACTGGTCAGTGTCCGGCGGTCTTTGTTCCGTTGTCGTTATCACTATCATCATCATCATCGTCATCCATCATCATCATCATCATTACTGCTACTGCTACTACTACTACTACTACCCAACACATGGCTTGTATCACAGATTGACATAAGTTTACAGTTGGGCCAACAGCGAAGTGAGAGCTGTATTATCAATGGATTTACTATTGATATTATAAATCATTTACAGCTTAAGGACTATGACTCAAACTAGGAGGCGAAAATGCGCTGGCCCCAGTGCTGCAGCCTTGGGGCTAGTTGGGAACCATCCCCAACGCCGACTGTCCTTAAACCCTCTTGGCCGAGAGAGTGGGGATATTAAATGGGCAAGATACTTTCCACCATAATCAAGTTCTAGCCCAGATAGTCGACACAGCACTTACCTCCTCTGCTGTTCTGATGGTATGTATACATACATACATACTACTACTACTACTACTTAGTGATAGGTCATTTCTCCAGTAATGTGGACTTTTGCATTCTGTGTTCGTCCAGTGAAACTATTCAAGAGTATAAGTACTATTACTGTTCCAGAAGTTCTAGATTCAATTTCATGTCACCCCTCTTCGGGTATGTATGATGAGTTATAAACAGATGAACAAAATAACACAGTAAAATGAATTAAAAAACCAAACAAACAATAAAAAGATTGTGTCACCGACGCTTCTGCTATGTCGGTAGTGTGACCCTATTACCCCCAAATTAGTCCTCAGAATGCATACACATGGTCAAAACATATCAATGTGATATGTATGCTTCTGGAGCAGCGAAGCCTTGATGCCTCTTGTGTCACTGTCTTAACTCGTGTGTGTGTGTGTGTGTGTGTGGGGGGGGGGGTGGTTGTTGTTTTAATCTATCAACAATTATTGTTGATTTTTGTTCATATATTTTAATTATTTTTATCTTTTCTTTCAATTTGACCACGTTTTTATACACTGTTGTTTTTTTCAGTACGAAGGTGAAGAGAAGAAAAGCAACAGGCGGCCCTGGTTTGTGGATCTGTAGATGGGCTGGAACTGTGTCAACCACTGAAGAAAACTGTGTGTGTTTGTGGTTCTCTTTGTCTCTTTCTGTGTCTCTGTGTCTGTCTGACTCTCTCTCTGTCTCTTTGTCTCTCTGTCTCTCTCTCTCTCTGTCTCTGTATCAGTCTGTGTTCTCTCAGTTTACACACTTCTTTATTTCAGATGTACATATTGCATCTCTCTCTTCCTTCCTTCCTTTCTTTCTTTCTTTCTTTCTGTCCCTCGCTTGTGTCCTCTTCTCCTTCTTTATGTCGCTAGAGATCTCCTTTCATCACCACTTGAGGAAAAGCAAGCTGACCAATTCTACTCCTGCTGCTACTACTACTACTACTTCTACTACCAACAGTAACAACAACAACAACAATAATGATGATTATAATGCATACTGATGTTGGAGTCTTCCGGACAAGGAGAAAGTGGCATGTACAACAACCGTTATACATTAACTCACTCAGTACGGCCAGTCCTCTCTTCTCCTCTACACAGACCCCACGGATGTCCACTGGGTGTCTGAATGACCCAACCTTTAGCTTCCGTCGTCAGAATTGTGGTATTCTTTGTCAACATTCACCTCTTCAGTGTAAGAGCCTTCCGCTGGTAATATTTTGATGGGGGTTATTTGGGTGAAACGCTGTTAACGTCGTCTCTTTCGCCGTTCGTATGGAGAGAGTTAATAATTATACACACATTCAAGTTCGACATACCATACACAAACAAGCGTGTGCACACACAAATTCACTTCATTTCAGTTCACTTCATTTCGAAAGACTTTATTGGGTGCTTCAAACTTAAAACAGAAAACGTTCTCTAAGCTCTTTCAAATATTCTTCAACAGATGAGTCACTGAAATGAAAACTAAATGGCAAATCGGTATGCCCTCTCCTGATTACAGTACACATATCAATCATTTGAAATGAAAACATTCAGACAAGATATGCATGTCTGTTGGTCTTCAGCGGACAATATAGATGACTGGTTGTAAGAATACCAGGAAACGTTCTTCGAAGTAGCTAAGTACTCCATCACCTCTATATGTCTGTTTCTGTTCCTGCGTGATTTAGATCTTTAGGCTGGAGTTGCGTCAATTTGTGTATAGGTTTGTTGTGTTGACTGCCTCGTGTTTCTCTATAACAAATGAATATTTGTTTGTTGGTGGTTTTTAAACATACCATCTGATGTTAATCAGTCATGTTTACAGAACTGACAGCGGAGGTGGGTTGTCTGACATGTGAGTTTGATGCACAGTTTCCATGGTTTGTTACACTGAAAATAGTAATCCAGGAAGAGGCGCTGTGGCCAGTCGGAGAGGCGTGGTCCCTCTGGTCCAGTGGTCAGCTGTGGTCAGGGTTCGAGGCCCCGTTTCGGCATAGTGTTGTGTCCTTGGGAAAGGCACGTTACTCCGATTTTCTTCGCTCCACGCAGGTGTGAGGTGTACCTGGCATCGGTTGGGGAAGGTTGAAACGGCGGGTGGAGAGGACTGGGCCCCCCCTTCCTATGCCGCCCCTAGACACGGTGGATATGAATTCACTGCCCTGTTGGCCGTAACGGCTACAGCACTTTTAGCCTTTTACCTTTTGATCCAGTGAGCATAATCCAATTAACCAGATTACATAGTCTGTGTGGGAATCCACTTAAAGACATTATGTTGCTTGTTTTACATGGTCTGTATTGGAACTCAGAAATGGACATCTTTTATGTTTTAATGTTCGACGATTTTGATGGAATATCTGGGGTTTTTTTTCCTTAATGGAGACAACTGTATGTGCACCTGTTACTGCGGTGTGGTGTGTACAAAAGTCACTGACATATCACGGCCATATTCGGGGAACCTTACACATGGTACTGAAATGAATCACTGAACTCAGGCAACACGCATTTGTTACATGCATGACGGGTGGACATACAGACATGTACGTTGTTTTGCATTGATCTACTTTGATCTTGTTTTGATCACTATTTGTTTGTAACTACTGTTTTTGCACTGTTCTGGGTTGTTTGATTTTTTAATGTTGAGTTCATTTCGGTAAGCAATTGTTTTTTCGATATTTTTCTTCCACTTTATCTATTAATTATTTTTTTTTTTTTACTGGCAAGATGTTCTTGTTCTTTGTATCATGCTGACTGCACGTCAACATGGTAATACGAGTCATGTGTGCCTAAGCCCTCACCACACCAGGTATATATGTCCATGCATGTTCAAACGCGCGTGCGTATGTCTGTGCATGTTCAAGCGCGCGTGCGTATGTCTGTGCATGTTCAAGCGCGCGTGCGTATGTCTCTGCATGTTCAAACGCGCGTGCGTATGTCTGTGCATGTTCAAACGCGCGTGCGTATGTCTGTGCATGTTCAAGCGCGCGTGCGTATGTCTGTGCATGTTCAAGCGCTCGTGCATCCACAGGTGATCACAACCACGTGTATCGTGTTGTTTCAGTTTGTGTCCCCTCACAAACTGTCTTTTTGGAAATTGTGAAAACTGGGTGGCGTTTTATTCCCAGATGTCTTCACTTAATCGGAAATGTATATTGAATGAAAGCATGCTTAAAGAATCAATAATGAATGAAGAAAAGTTGAAACCCTACACGTTTTGGGTTTTGATGTGTGTGTGTGTGTGTGTGTGTGTGTGCGTGCGTGCGTGCGTGTGTGTGTGTGTGTGTGTGTGTGTGTGAGCGAGAGAGAGAGAGGGGATAGACAGAGAGAGAGAGAGAGTATGTGTGTAACGAATATATTAAAGAACAATGTACCCACTGCATTACTCCTGGCAACGTACTGTCAAATCCACAATGAAATTCTGCATTTGTGTTGGACACCCAAGAAATGGCGAGAGAAATGAAAATGTAAAGAAAGCGAATGAGACAGATATCAAAGGATTACACTGCTTGATTATGTTAGCAAGCTTTTTATCATAAACTAAAACTTTTTTTTAATGGCGCGTGTTCCATGTGAGGTTAAAGGGATAGAATACAGAATTGGAATTGTAGTTAGATTTCACGAGTGATTTCCCTTACTAGTAAGTACTTCTTCCTCAAATTGAACGTTTCCATCCACTTTCAAAACTGCAATTGTCCGGCCTCTTCTGAAGAAACCCAACCTTGACCAAACATTTAAAAAAAACCATCGACCAGTTTCTAATCTTCCATTCCTGTCCAAACTCCTTGAAAAAGCTGTCCTCAAGCAGCTCAACAACCACCTTTGTTTCAACAGTCTCATCCACCCATTTCAGTCCGCCTATCGCGCTGACCACAGCACCGAAACCACTCTCCTCCATATCCTGAATAACCTACTGGTAGCGTCTGACTCAGGAAAAAATTCCCTTCTCACTCTTCTCGACTTGTCAGCCGCCTTTGACACGGTAGACCATTCAATCCTTCTTTCCCGTCTTCATTTTACATTTGGTATCAACGGCACTGTTCTAAACTGGTTTAAATCTTATCTCACTGATCGATTCCAGTCTGTCATTGTTGATTATTTCCAATCTGAACCCGTTAAAATCGATCATGGAGTCCCACAGGGATCTGTTTTAGACCCTGTGCTCGTCACACTGTACACTGCTCTTCTCGCTGAAATTATCAACCGCCATAATGTCAGTCATCATTCTTATGCTGATGACACTCAACTCCAGAAAAGTGATACCCCTGAAAGTTGTTGCTCTTGCAAGTAACAACCAACTGCTGCCTGGGCATACAAAACTGAATGAATTGAACGCGGATAAAACTGAAGCAATGATCATAGGAACTAAATAAAACCTCTCTTCCATCACAACTGACACAATCAAACTTGGCAGTACATCCATACCTCTTTCCAGGTCAGTCAGGAACCTCGGTGTTGTCCTTGACAATACACTGTCCATGCAAAAAATTATCAGTCAGACATGTCAATCCTGCTACTGTCAAATGCGGCGCATCAGTTCCGTTCCGGAAACATCTGTCCACTGACGCAACATCTAGACGTCGTTTTTCTCATTCTCTCTCGCCTTGACTACTGTAACTCTTTTGTCTGGTTTGCCTGCTTCATCCATTCAGTCCCTTCAACGCATACAAAACTCTTCTGCCCGACTCGTCCTCAGAAAGAAAAGATCTGAGTACATCACTCCTCTTTTGCAACATCTCCACTGGCTCCCTGTCTCACACAGAATAAAGTACAAGATCAGCACTCTATGTTATAAATGTATTCACAAATCTGCCCCTTCCTATCTCTGAGGCTGGCCTCAGTTCTACACTCCATCTCTCTCTCTACGGTCGGCTTCGGATCCACTCTGTTTACGCATACCCAGATTCAAATACACGACTGTTGGCCGCCGTTCTTTCTCTGTTTCTGGACCTTGTAATTGGAATGAACTTCCTCTTTCGCTTCGACAGGTCTCCACACTCAGCTCTTTTAAGTCTGGCCTTAAAACTCACCTCTTCCCAAACTAACTTCCTTTCCCTGCCTCTTCCTTGTCTTTAGTTTGTTTTCTCCAGTTTTAGAGTTATGCATGCGTTTTAATGACTGGTGCGAAAGCGCTTTGATTTGTCTCTGTACAAGATTCAGCATTATATAAATATAACGATAATGATAATAATAATAAATGTTCCCATGGAGATTTGCTCCGGACACTGGAGTATACGTCTAACAAGTACAGTTGATTGTCATCTATGCACACACGCATGCACACATACACACGCACGCACGCATGTACACGCGCACACATGCACACACACACGCAGACCTCTCTCTCTCTAATATATATATATATATATATATATATATATATGTGTGTGTGTGTGTGTGTGTGTGTCTGTGAAAAATGATACTTCAACAACAAGTCCACAATCACAAGTGTGTGTGACCGGACATATATAAAATTCCTCCTCATCCACCACCCAAAAACACACGAACAGGCACGCGATCTTGCCCAACAACAACTGTGGCTTATCAGTCTTGGCGAACACAACAAAAGACGTGTTCACCTGTGTCAGACGGGTAAAATTACACAAAACACTGTGTGAAGGAAATCCACCTCAGTTTTGTGTGTGTGTGTGTGTGTGTGTGTGTGTGTGTGTGTTAACCTGACCCACATATCCAAGTTTCACACTCCAGTGAGCCCGCTAACAGTTGGACAAGCCACAAGGGAAATATTCCTTTCATCGCTATCTCTACGAAGACCGTTTTCATCCTGAACGTATAAACGAGAACACATATTTCTTTTTCAAAATACAAGTGCACAGCATGAAATTGTTCCTGTTTTCAAAGTTGAGAAGGTTCAAAGGTCGCAGTGAATTCCTATCAGCTGTCAAAGGGTCGACAAAGATTCTGCAACCATTTCTTGTGTGTGTGTGTGTGTGTGTGTGTGTGTGTGTGTGTGTGTGTGTGTGTGTGTGTGTGTGTGTGTGTGTGCGCGCGCGCGTGTGTGTGTATGTGTGTGTGTGTGTGTGTGTGTGCGCACACGCATGTGTGTATGTGCACGTGTGCGTGTGATGTGGTATTGTAACGGACTTTGAGATGTTTGAGCGCTGTATAAATGTACTCTGATTATTGTTATTGTTATCGTTATTTTTGTCCATAAAGATGAATTATAAGATTATATGCTCGTTATCATTATTACAAATATCACTGATATTATTATATCATCATTATTATATTGTTGTTGTTGTTATTATTATTATTATTAGTAGTAGTAGTAGTAGTAGTATCGTCGTCTTCAACATCATCATAACCAGCATTATTATCATTACTGTTGTGGTTGTTTGTTGTTACAATTTTCATCATTGTTATCATTATCATTATCATTAAGTCTTGTCACTGCGGAAATCAAGGTGCGAAATGCTCTCATCATCCTGGAGAGAGAGAGAGCTAAGCGTCGCCACAGTACAGTGCCACGCATTTCAGTTCTGTTCCTGTCTGCATTGGATTTGATGTTGTTTTTTTCATGCAAAGCAGTCGTGGGGAACTACATTCTTTCACCGCCGATGAGAAAGTAGAACGGAGGTGAACGATCTGAAAGCTGACGCCTCTCGGGCCAGGACAAGTTGTTCTGAGCTGGGGTCTTGGTTCGGTGAATGTCGAGTTGTTCTGACCTGGGGTCTTGGTTCAGTGAATGTCGAGTTGTTCTGAGCTGGGGTCTTGGTTTGGTGAATGTCGAGTTGTTCTGAGCTGGGGTCTTGGTTTGGTGAATGTCGAGTTGTTCTGAGCTGGGGTCTTGGTTTGGTGAATGTCGAG
>NC_134879.1:37045460-37072960 GCF_041734735.1 Babylonia areolata
ACGATATCTATGTATGTTTAATTCAAAGAGAGAGAGGGAGAGAGAGAGAGAGAGAGAGAGGGAGAGACCGAACAACCGACCGACCGAACGAACTGAATTTTAAGATATTAAAAGAACTAAGCACAGATACATTTTTACATCCAGCCCTATGGGCGAAAACTGACTGTGACCGAACTTGCAGCCATCAGTGCAGCCAGCTGAGCACCAGCTGTCACAAATGTTGGTGTGGACACCCGCCGCTATGCCGTGCCCGACATCAGAGGAGGCAGCTGCTGTCCCGACTGTCTGGGCTAGAATTTGAAATTAACATGGTGGAGATTGTCTTGCTCCAGTTACATCCCCGCTCTCTCGGCCAAAAGGGTTCCAGGACAGTCGGCGCTGGAATTGTCCCCAAAAGCCAACCAGCCCCTAAGGCTGCAGCACAAAGAGCTAGTGCAATCTTGCCTCCTGGTTTGAGAGTCACAGTGTTTCAAAAGACTAAGCTGTAAATGAATTCCTAATACAATGGAGAAACCATTGTTGTCAGACTAACTGTAAGCTCAGGCATATCATTCTCTGACGTCGACCTTTCTTTGGAAAGCTCCAGCCTCCGATCTCTCAACATGGCGCAGTCGGGTCTCCTCTAATGCCACCACCTCTAAGGGACAGAGGATCGGCACTGCTGTTTGACTGCAGAACCAAACTGAGCGTCTGGTCATTTAGATGAGACGATACACCCAGGTTCCATGTGCAGCACGCACTTTGCGCGCTGAAAAAGACCCCACGGCAACAAAAGGGTTGTCCTCTGGCAAAATTCTGCATTGGAGATCCACTCTTGACAGGTATACAACAAATGACTACGCAAAGTCTTTGCCTGGCAAAGTGTGTTGGGTTATGCCTAACAGGTGTGGTGTAGCGTGTATAGGTTTGGCCGAAAGCAGTGACACCTCCTTGGGAAACTCGCACTGATTTGTCAAATTACTTTCCCACTGTGTTTTAAACTGGATGTGCGAGTTAGCGTGCGGTTGGGAGGGTGGGGGTGGGCGAGGAAGAGGGATGGGGGACGGGAAAGGGGGGGGGGAGGTGAGGAGTGTGTATGGTGGGTTGAGGGTGGGGGTGGGGGTTCAAGACGGGCACTCGAGCATTCTGAACCTGGCGTATCAGATGACACTGACTTGAACTCTGTGTAAACACGGATGCACTTTGGAAAGCACTTTGCCCAGTGCTTTGAGACAGAATAGGCCTGCCGTTTTCTTTGCACATGAAATAGGAACACGGGTGCATTTGCGTGCGTACATGCATGCATGCATGCGTGTGTGTGTGTGTGTGTGTGTGTGTGTGTGTGTGTGTGTGTGTGTGTGTGTGAGAGAGATACAGGACATGCTTTTTTTTTAATAAATAAAATGCTACACGCTATTGTTTTTTTGTTGTAAAATATTACACGCTTTTTTTGTTGTTGTTGTCGTTGGTTGAATTTGTTGGTAATCATTAGAAAACAAATGTTCCTTTCACCTGTAGGGGTGATATATTCTGATTCATTCTGAAAACAAAGAAGACAACTAACCAAAACCAAACCTAACCTAAAGAAAAACGAAAACATGGGCATGCAGTATGATGTAACTTTGATTGTAACAGTCCGATTTACACAAACACTCAAGAAAGTACAGGGTGATTGTCACAGTCCGATTTACACAGACATAAGAAATTACAGGGTGATTATCACAGTCCGATTTACACAGACATAAGAAATTACAGGGTGATTATCACAGTCCGATTTACACAGACATAAGAAATTACAGGGTGATTATCACAGTCCGATTTACACAGACATAAGAAATTACAGGGTGATTGTCACAGTCCGATTTACACAGACATAAGAAATTACAGGGTGATTGTCACAGTCCGATTTACACAGACATAAGAAATTACAGGGTGATTGTCACAGTCCGATTTACACAAACACACAAAGTTCAGGGTGATTGTCACAGTCCGATTTGCACAAACACACAAGAAAGTACAGGGTGATTGTCACAGTCCGATTTACACAAACACTCAAAAAGTACAGGGTGATTGTCACAGTCCGATTTACACAAACACTCAAGAAAGTACAGGGTGATTGTCACAGTCCGATTTACACAAACACTCAAGAAAGTACAGGGTGATTGTCACAGTCCGATTTACACAAACACTCAAGAAAGTACAGGGTTCACAAAAACATAAGGACCACTGGGGAAGTTGAGCGCATGGTGAAAAGATGCTGGATTTCCGACAAACAGCGGTGTGTACAGCCAGTGTAATGAGCGCCACTCATAACGACAGGTGCTTTCTTGCACGTGTAGTTCCATTCTTTGCAATGCCGAATCACAGCTTTCCTTTATAAACCCCTGAATACCTGTATAATTTTGGGCAGAAACGTTGGTTTTTCAAACGCATTTTCCAAGCTCTTTATGGTGCACTTGTTCCCGAAAGACATTTCGGCACTGTATTCAGAGAGAGAGAGAGAGAGAGAGAGAGAGAGATGTGGACCAGTTTCACCCTGCACAATTTAAATCATCTCTCAGTCTTTTAAGATAATTTTCAGAAAACACACGTTCGGCTTATGTCAGCTATCGACATATGTTTACAGTTGGGTCAACAGTAAAGTGAGAGATGTATAATCAATGGTTTCTCCACTGCAATGGGAATTCATTTACAGCTTTGTCTTTTGTGAAGGATTGTGACTCTCAAACTTTATCTTTTGTGAAGGATTGTGACTCTCAAACTTTGCGGCAACATCGCACTGGCTCTTAGTGTTGCAGCTTTGGGTGGGGGGGTGGGGTGGGGGGGCTAGTTGGCCTTTGGGAACCATACCCAAAGCAAACTGTCCTAAAGCCTTCTTGGCCGAAATACTTGGGATGTAACCTGGGCAAGACACTCTCCACTAAAATCAAATTCTGGTCCAGAAAGTTGGGACATCAGTTGCCTCTGCTGTTCTGATGGTTACAAACGGACTTGACTGACCTTCATACATGTTTTATTTTTGTTTTGTTTTTTAAATGAAGTGATCCTTAGCTTTGTGTGAAGACTGCATGAAATGTGAGGAGGAAGGTGGCAGAATGGTTAAGACGTTCATCTGCCGATACAGAGAGTCCATGAGGGTCGGGGTTCGAATCCCGCTCTCGCCCTTTCTCCCCAAGTCTGACAGGAAAATCAAACTGGGAGTGTAGCCATTCGGGATGAGACGATAAACCGTGGTCCCGTTTGCAGCACGCACTTGGCACACTGAAAAAGAAACCATAGTAACGAGAGTGATGTCCTCTGGCAAAATTCTGTTGAAGAAATCCACTCTGATAGGTACACACACACACACACACACACACACACACACACACACACACATGATGATATATATATATATATAAATATCTATCTATCTATCTATCTATCTATCTATCTATCTATCTATCTATATATATATATATATATATATATATATATATATATATATATATATATGCACTGAAGGCCTGACTAAGCGCGTTGATGTATGCTGCTTGTCAGACGTTCGGCTGGCAGATACCACTGGTGTAACGGGTATGGATTTGTCCGAACGTAGTGACGCCTCCATGAGAAACTGAAGCTGGCACATACTGTGTGATGTTGTCAGGGCTGAGGAACATAGAGGACGACCCGGTGCTGTACGTGGCTGCCAGGAGGCGGAGGGAGAAACGTCTGGAACTGGTGCCACACATCCCGGCTCTGACCGACAAGACCTTCCCCGATACAGCGTATAACTCCAGCAACTCACTGGTCGTCGTCCTCTTCTATTTACCCTGTGAGTGACAGGGATAATATATATATCGTCTTTACGTGTGCAATCTACTGTGGTATGCCCTTCTATTTATCCTGTGAGTGACAGGGATATATATCGTGTTTACGTGTGCAGTATACTGTGGTATGCCCTTCTATTTACCCTGTGAGTGACAGGGATAATATATATATATATATATATATATATATATATATATATATATATATATATATATATATATATCGTCTTTACGTGTGCAATATACTGTGGTATGCCCTTCTATTTACCCTGTGAGTGACAGGGAATATATATATATATATATATATATATATATATATCGTCTTTACGTGTGCAGTATACTGTGGTATGCCCTTCTATTTACCCTGTGAGTGACAGGGATAATATATATATATGTATATATATATATATATATATATATATATATATATATATATATATATATATATATATCGTCTTTACGTGTGCAATATACTGTGGTATGCTCTTCTATTTACCCTGTGAGTGACAGGGATAATATAATACATAAAATTTACACACACACACACACACACACACACACACACACACACACACACACACACACACATATATATCGTCTTTACGTGTGCAGTATACTGTGGTATGCCCTTCTATTTACCCTGTGAGTGACAGGGGTTATATATATATATATATATATATATATATATATATATATATATATATATATATATATATATATCGTCTTTACGTGTGCAATATACTGTGGTATGCTCTTCTATTTACCCTGTGAGTGACAGGGATAATATAATACATAAAAATTACACACACACACACACACACACATATATATATATATCGTCTTTATGTGTGCAGTATAGTGTAGTATGCTCTTCTGTTTACCCTGTGAGTGATAGGAATAATATGATTTATACCGGCAGCGTCTGTTCGTGTACAACATGCTCAACTGCGGTGAATATGAAATACGACGTGAAAAAACATGCTGTGGTACGCTTTTTAAAAATTATTTTATCTATCTGTGGGGGAGGTACGTTGCAGTTTCGAGTGATTGGTGTGTTGGTTGGGTGGGTGATATATATATATATATATATATATATCACACAAACACATGTATACACACATGCATGAGAGAGAGAGAGAGAGAGAGAGAGAGAGTTTACTGATAGATTGACCAGCTCGCTATATGTTTAGAAATATTCTATTCATTCATTTTGTTGATTTATAATGTGCGTTATTAATGTGTGTCATTTATACATTTGTGATTTGTAGTCCGTTTTATAAACACGTGATCGTCTCTCTGATCGGAGGCTATTTTACACTTTTCAGTTGACGCAGTAGGGATGCTGTTTCTGCAGCAGTATCAACAAGCGGGCCGAGAATTAGCCTCCGTCAAGGGAGGCAACTCCTCTTCCACTCACCTCCTCACGCGCGTGAACTGCTACGATTGGACAGACGTGTGCCGGAAGGAGAATGTGACCACCTATCCCGTCATCCACCTGTACCAGCGGGGAAAATGGCGGCAGCGGTACCGGGACGCTCTGGATAAGGACGCTCTGGTCCGCTCTGTCTTTCTGTGGGTTCTGCTCCCTGATGCTGTGTGTGTGTGTGTGTGTGTGTGTGTGTGTGTGTGTGTGTGTGTGTGTGTGTGTGTGTGTGTGGTGATGATGATGATGAAAGAGGGGGAGGAGGAAGAAGAAGAAGAAGGAGGAGGAGGGGGAGGAGAAGAAGGAAAAGGAGGAGGAGGGGGAGGAGGAGAAGAAGAAGGAGGAGAAGAAGAAGAAGAAGAAGGAGGAGGAGGAGGGGGGTAGAAGAAGAAGGAAAAGGAGGAGGAGGAGGGGGAGGAGAAGAAGAAGGAAAAGGAGGAGGAGGGGGAGGAGGAGAAGAAGAAGGAGGAGGAGGAGGAGGGGGAGGAGGAGAAGAAGAAGGAGGAGGAGGACGAGAAGAAGAAGGAAAAGGAGGAGGAGGGGGAGGAGGAGAAGAAGAAGGAGGAGGAGGACGAGAAGAAGAAGGAAAAGGAGGGGGAGGAGGAGAAGAAGAAGGAGGAGGGGGGAGGAGAGGAAGAAGGAGGAGGGGGAGGAGACGGAGGAGAAGAAGAAGGAGGAGGGGAGGAGAAGAAAAAGGAAAAAGAGGAGGACGGGGCGGAGGAAGAAGAAGGAGGTGGAGGAGGAGAAGAAGAATAAGAGGGAAGACGATATTGATTACGATTAAAAAAAAAAAAAAAAAAAAAAAAAGAAGATTAACGTGTATCCTGGTGTATGATAACGTGTACGATGGTGACAATGATGAAATAATGATGACGAGGTGGAGACACAAAACGAATGTCACATCCTTCAGCCTGCACTGTGAGCAGCCCCCCTGTGGCTGAGGACTGAGGAAGAAGTGGACCAGTTTGTAAATGATGATGATGGTGATGGTGTGATGATGATGATGGTGATGGTGATGGTGTGATGATGATGATGGTGATGGTGTGATGACGACAATGACGATGACGAGGAGTGTCCTTGCCTTCACTCTGCAGAGTAAACAGCCCCTATGGCTGAGGACGGAGAGAGAAGTGGACTAGTTTGTGAATGATTGTGATGGTGATGATGATGATGATGATTACAATGATGATGACAATGATGATGACGATGATGATGATGATGATGATGATGACAACGATGAGTGTCCCAACCTTCAGCCTGCAGGGTACATAGCCCCTTTGGCTGAGGACGGAGAGAGAGGTGGACCTGTTTGTGAATGATTGTGATGGTGATGATGATGATGATGATGACAATGATGATGATGATGATGATGATGATGACAACGATGAGTGTCCCCACCATCAACCTGTAGAGTAAATAGCCCCTTTGGCTGAGGACGGAGAGAGAAGTGGACTAGTTTGTGAATGATGATGATGATGATGATGATGATGATGATGAGTGTCCCCACCTTCAACCTGTAGAGTAAATAGCCCCTTTGGCTGAGGACGGAGAGAGAAGTGGACTAGTTTGTGAATGATGATGATGATGATGATTACAATGATGATGACAATGATGACGGCGATGATGATGACGATGATGATGACAATGATGATGGCGATGACGAGGAATGTCCTTATCTTCAGTCTCCAGAGTGAACAGCCCCTGTGGCTGAGGACGGAGACAGAGGTGGACCAGTTTGTGAATGATGATGACAATGATGATGACGATGATGATGACAATGATGATGGCGATGACGAGGAATGTCCTTATCTTCAGTCTCCAGAGTGAACAGCCCCTGTGGCTGAGGACGGAGACAGAGGTGGACCAGTTTGTCAGCGGTCACCTTCCAGTGTCGGCTCATCGCTGGGTGGACAACGTGGTCATCCTGAAACCTTCCGCGGCCCAGACAGGTGGTGGTGGTGGTGGTGGTGGTGGTGGTGGTGGTGGTGGTGGTGGTGTGTGTGTGTGTGTGTGTGTGTGTGTGTGTGTGTGTGTGTGTGTGTGTGTGCTTAATGTGTGGGCATGGAGGTGTATGCGTGTAACCCCCCCCCACCCCTACACACACACAGAGGGAGAGAGAGAGAGACAGACAGACAGACAGACAGACAGACGCGTGTGTAATCACATAGATACCCTGACTCTCACACACACAGAGGTGCACTCGCCTTCTGCATTTTGTCATGACAACCTTAAGGTTCTCTGACAATAAAGCATTCTGTTCCATCCTATTCTATATGGGATGCAATGCAATACAACATAATATATTGCAATGCAATGCCATACCTTATGATACCAAACTTGAAAATAAAATTATAATACAATGCAATACAATACGTTGCTATGCAATGCAATGCAATACAATAAAGTACAACCAAACCCAATTCGATCCAAACCAATGCTACCCAATGTAATGCAGTTTAGTCCTATTGATTGATTCTAGTCGAATCCAAACCAACACAGTTCAATGCAATGCAATGCAGTCCGATACGATGCAGTACAATACAACACAACGCAACGCAATACAGTAAACACAATACAATACAATACAATGTGTGTGTATACCACAGAAGTGGAGGCCTTCACACAAGTGGTCAAAGAACTGGAGACTCAGATGCTGTTCGCCATTGTCCGTCCTGAGGTGGACATACATCTGTGAGTGCTGAACTCGTGTGTGTGTGTGTGTGTGTGTGTGTGTGTGTGTGTGTGTGTGTGTGTGTGTGTGTACGTTTATTTGTAATTTTTGTTTGTTTGTTTTGGTTGCACATTTTACAAGGATACACACACACACACACACACACACACACACACACACACACACACACACACACACACACACACACCGAGACGTACGCGAGCTCTTCACTCCATACACATCCGAATATTCATAGAGTGACACTGATTTCATTCCAGCTTCTTCATGAAATAATCTCTCGTCACCAGTATGATACTACTACTACTACTACTGATATTTTTGCATGACTCTGTGAAGCTTGAAACCGTGTTCTGTGGACCTTTGATATTTCTTTCTGTCTGGAAAATACAAGAAATGTCGCGCGCAGAAGATACACACAAGCTCTCTCTCTCTCTCCCCCCCCTCCCTCTCCCTCTCTCTTGAATCTGATTATAGTGGAGAGTGTATTGTCCAAATTATCTCCCCATGTCTCAGTCAAGAGGGTAAAAGGACAGTCAAATAGCCCCCAAAGACCAGCTAGGCCCCAAGGCTGCAGCACGAAGAGCCAGTGCAGCCTTGCCTCCTGGTTTGAGAGTCATTATCCTTCATATAGTACTAAGCTTTCCCTTGGCCTAACGCTAGGCTTGTATCATATATTGCCAGGTTTTACAGTTGGGCCACCGGCAAAGTAAGAGCTGTATGATCAGTGGTTTCTCCATCACAATGGAAAGTCATGTACAGCTGAGTCGTTTGTGAAGAACTATGACTCTGAAATTAGGAGGCAAGATTGCGCTGGCTCTAGTGCTGCAGCCTTTGGGGGCTAGTTGGACTTTGGCAGATACCCCAGCACCGACTGTCCTAAACCTCTCTTGGCCGAGAGAGTGGGAACGTAACTTGGGCAAGACACTCTCCACAATAATCAAATTCTAGCCCAGATAGTCGGGACAGCAGATGGCTCCGGTGATGTTGCTCGGACACGACTGACTATCATACAACCAAACAAATTCCCACTGCAGTTGAGAAGCAATTGATCACACAGCGGTGACTCTGCTGTTGGTCAGGGGGATAGAGAAGGGGGTGACCCACATCAGGCTGAGAGACAGGCACAGGCCACACGACACCCTCACACACAGTCTGGAACCAGAGTCCATTCGGCACTTCTTGTTGATGGGCAAGTTTCATCTTTTGGTGAGTTTGGAGACTTGGCGTTATTGGTTTTTTTTATGTGTGTGTGTGTGTGTGTGTGTGTGTGTGCGTGCGTGATTGCGTGCGTGCGTGCGTGTGTGTGTGTGTGTGTGTGTGTGTGTGTGTGTGTGTGTGTGTGTGTGTGTGTGTGTGTGCTCGCGCGCGCTTGTGCGTGTATATTCGTGTTTGCATAGCCTACATGTGTGTTGTCCATCTACTGTCTGTTCGTTAGTCCGCCCATCTGCATGTATGTATATATATATTTTCTATGTTCATTTTCATTCATTGGAAATATAACTTATTTTGATGTAATGTACTTGTTTGAAAGAATCTATGAAAAGGAAAGAGGAAGCGAGAGACAGACACAGAGACAGACACAGAGACAGTATGATGACAGCTTCGTTCGCTGTATTGCAGCCCGAACTGACGTTCCGGAATTTCCCGGAGCTGTACGCCCGGCAGCAGCCACTGGGCATTCTCTTCGAGGAACCTTCCCACCCGGAGTCTCGTCAGCACGTCAGAGCGCTTGTTGACGTCATCAGATCCGGACACGTGCACAACGTCACATTTTGCACCATGTAGGTCGGAAAGTGTGTGTATGCGTGTGTGTAGGGGGGGGGGGGGGAGGGAAAGGGATATGAATACAATATTATTCACAACATTAACTTAACAACAATCTAAGAGAATAACCTTCCAACTCGAAAACATATATGCGTAATAGAAAAATAAGAAAAAAAGTTTTTTTTGTTTTTTTTTAATGTGTGTGTGTGTGTGTGTGTGTGTGTGTGTGTGTGTGTGTGTGTGTGTGTTGTGTGCGTGTGCGGTAATTAAAAATATATATATGTGTGCGCGCGCGCGGCATGAATGCGCGCATGCATGTGTGTGCGTGCGTGCGTGCATGTGTGCGTGTGTATGTGTGTGCTTGTGTGTGTGTATGCATGTGCGCGCATGTGCGCGTGTGTGTTACCTAGGAAGGTAAGGACGGCAGACGAGGACAGCAGTGACATGGCAGAGAGACTGCTGCGTACCTACACAGACCAGGTGGATGTTCCGGCCTTTGTCATCGTCGATCTCCTCAAGGTGAGGACGATACAGCACACACACACACACACACACACACACACACACACACACACACACACACACACACACACACACACACACACAATGCAAGAATATGTGCAGTGAATTCCTACCCACTGTGTCTAGGACTCGTCATAGGAAGGCGGGGCCCAGTCCTCCCCTTCCGCCTTTTAATTTCTTCTTCTTCTTTTTTCTACCTTCCCTAACCACGTCAGGCACCCCATTAACACCCCCGGATGGAGTGCGACGGTTCCCTGTGGACTGTCGGCGCTTAGGACTTGTGACTGACGAACCCTAGTAGCCGTGTATGGGTGGTGGTGTTGGGGGCTGGGGGGGCTCGGAATGAGCGGCGTGGGAGTAATGCCACTGAAAAAGGTGCCGGTGCAGATGATGGCGCAGGAAAGGAAAAAAAAAACAAGAAAAAAATGCCTGAGGTGTGTCAGAGTGCAGTGCCTGTCTCAGCGGATTACACAACACCAGGTAGGAACGAGGGGATCGAACCAACCAAGACCAGTGGATCAGAAGTCCAGCACCTTACCCCCTCCTCCCACCCTGTCACGGGGCCTCAGTGTGTGTGTGTGTGTGTGTGTGTGTGTGTGTGTGTGTGTGTGTGTGTGTGTGTGTGTGTGGGTGTGTGTGTGTACGTGCGTGCGTGAGTACGTGTGTGTGTGTTTGTGTGTGTGTGTGTGTGTGTGTGTGTGTGTGTGTGTGTGTGTGTGCAGCGCACGGTGCACCATTTCAAGGAGTGGTCCCTGACTGACGATCACCTGCCGCTGTGGGTGAGGGGGGTGCAGGAGGGCAAAATCCCCCCGTCCAGTGAGTGCTGTGCATGTCTTGGTTTGTCTGTCTGTCTGTCTGTCTGTCTGTCTGTCTGCCTGTCTGTTTCTTCTTCTTCTTCTTCATCCTCCGCCTCCTCCTTCTTCTTCTTCCCCCCCCCCCTCCCTTCCTCCTTAACCCTCTCCTCCTCGTCCTCCTAGTCCTAGTCCTCGTCCTCCTCCTTCTTCTTCTCCCCCCCCTCCCTTCCTCCTTAACCCTCTCCTCCTCGTCCTCCTAGTCCTAGTCCTCGTCCTCCTCGTCCTCGTCCTCCTCCTTCTTCTTCTTCTCCCCCCCTCCCTTCCTCCTTAACCCTCTCCTCCTCGTCCTCCTAGTCCTAGTCCTCGTCCTCCTCCTTCTTCTTCTTCTCCCCCCCCCCCCTTCCTACTTAACCCTCTCCTCTTCGCCCTCCTAGTCCTAGTCCTCGTCCTCCTCCTTCTTCTTTTCTCCCCCCCCCCCCTTCCTACTTAACCCTCTCCTCCTCGTCCTCCTAGTCCTCGTCCTCCTCGTCCTCGTCCTCCTTCTTCTTCTTCTTCCACCCCCATTTTCTGCGTTCGCGGGCTGCAACTCTCACGTCCACTCCTATTTACGACCTGGCATTTACGTGCGTGATCATTTTTTTACCCCGCCACGTAAGCAGCCATACTCCGTCGAGGGGTTAGGCAACAGCAGGTCTGTAACTGTAAGCTTTCATGTGTGGATCTGAGTATCGGAACCTTTAACCCATCAGGTGTGCTGAAACCGGAGATCGACTGAACTCCGAAAAAGGCGAGAGTCCGTCCCATTCGGCCACACCCCGTCTTTGTTGATCTGCCAGTCAGTCCGTCTGTTGTCCGTCCGCTTATCTGTCCGTCTTTGTGTTTTATCGTGTACTGATTCTGTCTCTCTATCTCTGTCTGTCTCTGTCGGTCTGTTTGTCTATCTCCCTCTCTCTCTCTCTCTCTCTTTTTCTGTGACCAGAGAGCTGGTTGTAACATGGGAGAGAACACAGTTAATTTTTGTTTTGGTGTCCTGAACGGGGTTCTTTCCCTTGCGTCAAATTTGTGTGTGTGTGTGTGTGTGTGCACCGCGTGTTCCGGTGTGAGTGTGTGTGTGTGCCGGTGTGTGTGTGTGTGTGTGTGTGTGTGTGTGTGTGTGTGTGTGTGTGTGTGCAGAGCACCTGGCCAGCGAGCAGTGGAGGCCGGTGGGCCGGCACATTGACTTCCTGTCCAAGATGGACAGGGCCAGGGAGAGGAAGGAGAAGGCGGACAGCAGGCAGGACCACTCTGAGCACGTGCACCAGGAGGGCTTCTTTGGTAATGAACGACAGCAACAAAAACAATAATAAAGTACCAACAATAACAACGAGGATAACAACAAAATTACACACCGACAATAACAACAACAGTGACAACAAAATAACACAAGTATAATAACAACAATAACATACCGATATACCAACAATAAGAACAATAACATACCAACAATAGCAACAATAACATACCGACATACCAACAATAACAAGAACATACCGACATACCAACAATAACAACATACCAACAATAACATACCGACAATAACAACAACAGTGACAACAAAATAACACAACTACAATAACAACAATAACATACCGACATACCAACAATAACAACAAGAACTTACCAACAATAACATACCGACATACCAACAATAACATAACAACAACAATAACATACCGACATACCAACAATAACAACAATAACATACCAACATAACAATAACATACCGACATACCAACAATAACAACAATAACATACCAACAATAACATACCGACATACCAACAATAACAACAATAACACAACGAAATACCAACAACAACAATAACATACCGACATACCAACAATAACAACAATAACATACCAACATACCAACAACAGTAACATACTGACATACCAACAACAACAACAACAAAATAACATACCGACAATAACAGCAATAACATACCGACAATATATATATATATATATATATATATATATATATATATGTATATATATTGTATTCTAGTAAATTGTTCATTGCAGTAAAGATTCATAGACTAATATGCAGTAAACACGTCGATGATGTAGTCTGTGTCACTGTATGTGTTATGTCCAGAGTTTGTATTTCTTTCCATTTAATCGCGAACAAGAAAAACGAGGTCACGCCGTCTTCTTACGAAGCATCACAAACGTTACCGCAACTGGATGCGGTAATGTGGTGTTTTCGGAACCCTGGAAATGTCCTCAACGAAATGAACCGTTAATGATACGGGAACACGGCTTGATCCGGAAAACTTACAAATTATTATTGGCATGACTGTGAAGATTCTTTTTGTACTATTTTAAAGCCAAATATTGACGAACAAAGTATATCCAGATGAAATGACAATGTTAAAGTTTACCACGAGCACACGGACAGACAGACAGACAGACAGACAGACAGACACACACACACACACACACACACGCACACACACACACACACACACACACACACACACACACACACACACACACACACACACATACAGACAACCGCACACCGGGTTACAGAACAGACTCACTTTGTTTACACAAGTGAGTAAAAACAGGATAACATGTCTTTTCGTATAATTGCGACGGACAACCTGATTGTCCAGATCAATAATGTATACGTGATGTGCCCGCCTTTCACTGACAAGCATATTCTTCAACAGGGGGCAAGGGATGTATACACACATAGAGATGGTAACCCTAAGTGGTAGTGTGGCGAAATAATGTTGTTCATATGTGTAATAAAATCGATTTCCTTTTTTTTTTTTTCTCAGATTCGAATGGCGAATTCCGGACGCACACATCTGAAGATGAGGAAGACGAAGACGAAGAAGAACAGAGTCAACAACACCATTTCCACCGCCACCAGTACAAGGATGAACACATCCACAACCAGGACCAGAACCAGAATAACCAGAATCAACACCGACTGGACCAGAATCGGGATCCTCAGAACCAGAACCAGAACAGGGACAGTCCAAACGAGAACAGACATCATCAGGAAGAACACGAGAAAAACAACAAACCATCCCAGAACCAGGACAGACACCTTCAAAACCAGAACCAGCACGAACGCAACAAGAACCAGCACGAAGACCACAAGCACCACCACCATCACCGAAAACAGAATCAGCACATGAAGGACCAGAACCAGAAACGGCACAGAAAGGACGAGGCAGACCGTCAGAGGAACGCACACAAACGAAACCAGCACATGAAACATACGGCCCGGAAGCTGAAAGAAAAGACGAACCCAGGCTTCAGACTCCGTGACTTGGATCTTGATTCGGACAAAGAGAAAAAGAGGCAGCAGCCTCCACCTACCGGCAGCAAGAAATCTTCCAGAACTTTGTCCAAGGACGCAGAGAATGGTGTCGCGAGGAAAGGAAGAGATATGAAGGATTTCAAGCTTCGCATTGAGTTGTGAAGAAAGCAATCTGTTGATAACTGTTGGTAGTGTTGTTATCTTTTATATGGTTTCGTTTTTATTGTTGTTGATGATGATGGTTGTTCTACGTTAGAATGATTATCTGTGTAACCAGACTTTCTCATTGATAACCAGATATATCATCAAAACCACATTTTGATGGGGAAAAAAACCGACAGTAATACCTACGCAGATTAATATGGACGATTGTGTAAGCATGAGCACACACACACACACACATACACACACACACACACACACACACACACACACACACACTAATATATATATATATATATATATATATATACATATCAAATTTTCACGTCTATTATGCAATAGAGTCTATACAGATTAACGGATTTGATTTGCGGTTTTGATGTAATTCTACGGTTCATGAGCAGTCTAGATTAACGGATCTAATTCCCGGTTCTGAAATATTATACATGAGCGAAGTCTAGATTAATTAACAGAGTTAATTCATGATTCTGATATATGCATACGTTGAGTCTAGATTTACGGATTTGATACCGGATTCTTCCCCTCTTCACACCCCCCACACCCCCCGTAGTACCCCTCACCCCCCACGCCCCCCTCAACATCCCCAACCCCCATTCCCACCCCGTCTGGATTAATCGATTTGATTCCCGATTCTAAAATATACATGATTTCAGTTTGTATTAACTCCTGATTGTGATATTTTGCCTGCCAGACTATGATACCATCTTAGCTGACCATGAGGGTCCCAGATCAACTGCACTTCTTTTATATTCTCTCGTCTAACATTCAAGAGACTAACACACACCTCAATTGTGGCATCATCAACCTCTTCTTTTTCGTTTAAAGTTGAAAGACGTAATAATGAAGACTACTACTACTACTACTACTACTGCTGCTGCTGCCGTTGCTGCTGCAACAACCACCATGACTACTGCAATGACACACGTCTTCGGAAGTAGACGAAGGGAAAGAACTGCGTTCATGAAATAGATAAAATAAACCGTGTTCTCTCCCATTCCTCACCAGCGGTGTCTGCGTGTGTTGTTCGACTGACATTTACTGATACTTATATATCGCCAAATTTCGGTCAGAGACCAAGTTTTAGGCTCAAACCAAACATAGAGTCATTTGCACAACAGTCTGCTTTCTTGGGCAGAGCCAGCTGACAGCTGCCTTGAGGTGCTCAGCACTTGTGTCCTGTGTCATTCAGTCAGAATATGGTCACGCGTGCACACACACACACACACACACACACACACACACACACACACACACACACACACACACACACACACACACACACACACACGTACATTAACCACAACTGTTTGTGGGCATTTCAAGGGAATTCCAAATAACAAAATAGAACACTGAAAAAAAAGGACAGGATTGATTTTTTTTTTTTTAACAAAGTTGTCTCTTTGTTTAACGAACAGAGAGTACAGAAAGACGGTACTCAAAGTTGTCTCTTTGTTTAACGAACAGAGAGTACAGTAAGACGGTACTCAAAGTTGTCTCTTTGTTTAACGAACAGAGAGTACAGAAAGACGGTACTCAAAGTTGTCTCTTTGTTTAACGAACAGGGAGTACAGTAAGACGGTACTCAAAGTTGTCTCTTTGTTTAACGAACAGAGAGTACAATAAGACGGTACTCAAAGTTGTCTCTTTGTTTAACGAACAGAGAGTACAGTAAGACGGTACTCAAAGTTGTCTCTTTGTTTAACGAACAGAGAGTACAATAAGACGGTACTCAAAGTTGTCTCTTTGTTTAACGAACAGAGAGTACAGTAAGACGGTACTCAAAGTTGTCTCTTTGTTTAACGAACAGAGAGTACAGTAAGACGGTACTCAAAGTTGTCTCTTTGTTTAACGAACAGAGAGTACAATAAGACGGTACTCAAAGTTGTCTCTTTGTTTAACGAACAGAGAGTACAATAAGACGGTACTCAAAGTATGTCTGTTTTCGAGCCTTCATATGCCAAGTGCTCTTGGAGGCGGATTGAAAAAGTTCCGAACCCGAACCCTCCACCACCACCACCTCTCTCTCTCTCTCTCTCTGTGTTAGGAATGAAAAGAAGTAAAGTAAAGAAGTAAAATAACAGATGATCGATTTTGGCTGTATTATTTCTTTATATATATATATATATATATATATATATATATATATATATATATATATTTTTTTTTTTTTTTTTTTTTTTTTTTAAAGTAAATGTAATTGATCAGAATGTAGGATTTCGGTACTGCAGGACCAAGCATAGCCTGTTGTAATGTGATGTGGTCGTGTTGATTGATTATGAGACATAACCTTGTCACCCACACCCTTGTCAGTAGGTGAAATGACAATAAGATATCAAAGTCTCTCTCTCTCTCTCTCTCTCTCTCTCTCTCTCTCTCTCTCTCTCTCTCATCAGTCTTCTCTTTTGCTCACTCCTTTCTATCCCCCCGCACCCCCCCCCCCCCCGCCACCCCTCTACCCCCCAACAAAGCCCCTCCCCCCAGCCCTTCTCGATTTCTTTCCATTTATTATTGCTCTCTTTTCTCCTCTCTTTGCAACACTGTCTCATTCTCTTTGTTTTTCTCTGTGTTTTTTTTTCCCCTTTCTCTCTATGTCTTTCTTTATCTTCCCACTCTCCCGTCTGCCCCAATTTATCTCTCTCTCTCCCCCCCCCCCGCCCCAATGTATCTATCTCTCTCCCCCCTGCCCCAATGTATCTATCTCTCTCCCCCCTGCCCCAATTTATCTATCTCTCTCTCCCCCTGCCCCAATTTATCTATCTCTCTCCCCCCCCCCCTCTGCCCCAATTTATCTATCTCTCTCTCCCCCCCCCCGCCCCAATTTATCTCTCTCTCTCCCCTGCCCCAATTTATCTTTCTCTCTCTCCCCCCCCCGCCCCAATTTATCTCTCTCTCTCCCCCCCTGCCCCAATTTATCTATCTCTCTCCCGCCTGCCCCAATTTATCTATCTCTCTCCCCCCCCCCCCGCCCCAATGTATCTCTCTCTCTCCCCCCTGCCCCAATTTATCTCTCTCTCTCCCCCCCCCCGCCCCAATTTATCTCTCTCTCTCCCCCCCCCCCGCCCCAATGTATCTATCTCTCTCCCCCCGCCCCAATTTATCTATCTCTCCCCCCCGCCCCAATTTATCTATCTCTCTCCCACCCCGCCCCAATTTATCTATCTCTCCCCCCCCCCCCGCCCCAATTTATCTATCTCTCTCCCCCCCTGCCCCCAATTTATCTATCTCTCTCTCTCCCCTGCCCCAATTTATCTATCACTCTCCCCCCCTGCCCCAATTTATCTATCTCTCCCCCCCCCGCCCCAATTTATCTATCTCTCTCCCCCCCTGCCCCAATTATCTGTCTCTCTCCCCCCTGCCCCAATTTATCTATCTCTCTCCCCCTGCCCCAATTTATCTCTCTCTCCCCCCCCCGCCCCAATTTATCTGTCTCTCTCCCCCCCTGCCCCAATTTATCTGTCTCTCTCCCCCCCTGCCCCAATTTATCTATCTCTCCCCCCCCCCCGCCCCAATTTATCTGTCTCTCTCCCCCCTGCCCCAATTTATCTATCTCTCTCTCTCCCCCCCCCTGCCCCAATTTATCTCTCTCTCCCCCCCCCCCCCCCGCCCCAATTTATCTGTCTCTCTCCCCCCTGCCCCAATTTATCTATCCCACCCCTCTCACGCTTTTCTTCTACGTTCTTTCTTTTCTCTCTCTCATTCTGTCCTGTTTGTTTTGTTCATGTTGTTAAGGTCTTGTTTGGCTGTACTTCAGGTTGTGTCTTCATATATACCTTTAGCAGGTTCCCAAGGCCATGACCAGCGTTTCGGTTTTATGCGTGAGTCAGGCATCTCTCTTTGTTTTGTTTCCAAAGCACATGTCTCTGGCTTTGTTTTTTGTTTTTGTTTGTTTTTTGTCTCTGTATCTCTCTTTTAATTTTTTTTTTTTAACTTCTGTCTCTTTCATCTATCTTTGTTTTGTTTTCAAAGCACATGTCTCTGTCTTTTTTTGGTCTCTGTATCTCTCTCTTAAAAAAAAAAATCTGTCTCTTTCTCTGTCTCAATCTCTATCTCTCTCTGTCTCTGTCTGTCTGTCTGTCTGTTTCTGTTATCTCCCCCCCCCTCTCTCTCGGGTCTCATTATGTCTGTCTCTTTTTCTACCCCCCCCCCTCTCTGTGTGTGTCTCTCTCTGATTCTGTCTTTGCCTCTTTCTCCCTCCCTTTCTCTGTCTGTCTCTGTCTGTCTGTCTCTCTCCATCTCTCCCTCGCCTTGTCCCACTCCCAAAACCTCTCACCCCTGCTTCTCCCGCCCCGCCCCCCCTCGCCCCCTCCTCCCTCCTACTCTCCACCCTCTCCCCCAGTAGTACCCTTCAGCCCCCCTTCAAACACTCCCATCCCTATTTCCCCTCGTGCTAACTCCTCCTCCCTTCAAGCCCCCTCACACGCACCTCCCCCACCCCCTCCCACCCCATCTCTTCCTGTTGATGATTTCCCGGTCATGAGCAAGGGAGCTGGCAACAACAACGCTTTTGCCCGTGGGAAGGTTTTTTCCCTCGCTGTCAGACTGCAATTGTCAGAAAGGGCCAGAGGATACTCTTCGCCTTCCCCTCCTCCTCCTCTTCTTCTATCCCTTCCTCCTCTTCCTCCTCCTCTTCTTCCACCCCTTCCTCCTCCTCCTCCTCTTCTTCCACCTCTTCCTCCTCCTCCTTCCCCTCCTCCTCCTCTTCTTCCACCTCTTCCTCCTCCTCTTCTTCCACCTCTTCCTCCTCCTTCCCCTCCTCCTCTTCTTCCACCTCTTCCTCCTCATCTTCTTCACCCCCCTTCCTCCTTCTCCTCCTCTTCTTCCACCTCTTCCTCCTCCTTCCTCTCCTCCTCTTCTTCCACCTCTTCCTCCTCTTCCCTCCTCCTCCTCTTCTTCCACCTCTTCCTCCTCCTCTTTTCCATCTCTTCCTCCTCCTTCCCCTCCTCCTCTTCTTCCACCTCTTCCTCCTCATCTTCTTCCCCCCCCTTCCTCCTTCTCCTCCTCTTCTTCCACCTCTTCCTCCTTCTCCTCCTCTTCTTCCACCTCTTCCTCCTCCTCCTTCTCCTCCTCTTCTTCCACCTCTTCCTCCTCCTCCTTCCCCTCCTCCTCCTCTTCTTCCACCTCTTCCTCCTCCTCCTCTCCCTCCTCCTCCTCTTCTTCCACCTCTTCCTCCTCCTTTTCGTCTTCCACCCATTCCTCCTTTCTCTCCTCCTCCTCCTCTTCTCCCACCCTCTCTCGATCCTCTCTGGGCTGTTCTCCTGTCAAGTGTATTGGACGTCATGTAATAACAAGTCGGGCGGTGTTGTAGAAGAGATAATCAGCCCCTCCCCCCCAGCCCCTCCCCCCACCCCTCTCTCTGGTTCTGTGTTCTCGCGGTTTTTTTTCTTCTACTGTTGTTCCTTCTCTCGTTTCTTTTTTTTTTTTTTTTTTTTATTCTTTTCTCTCCATTTTTTTTTCCTTTCTTTCATTTCGCTGTTACCATGGCTCTTTTCTGGTTTGGGGCTGTTTTTTTTGTGTGTTTTTTTTGGTGTGTGTGTGTGTGTGTGTGTGTGTGTGTGTGTGTGTGTGTGTGTGTGTGTTTCTTGTTTTGTCTTTGGAACAGGAGTGTATTGGAGGAAACACATGCGGGTGAATGGCTGTTCCATTACTTTCAACAGGAAGTTCTGGACAATGAGGGAATGGCAAAACTGGGCAACAAGATGTTTCTACTGTGTTCTGCAATGTGGAGTTGTATATATATATGTGTGTGTGTGTGTGTTTGCGTGTGTGTGTATGTGTGTGTGTGTGTGTGTGTGTACATATATATATATATATATATATATATATATATATGGGGAGGGGAGTGGGAACTAAAAGAAAAACATGGTTTGAGTTTGTTTTTGTTTTTTTAAAGATACTATTGGGGCTTTTTCTTTTCTTTTTTTTTGTGGTGACACCTCTATTGCTTCGTTTCATGTCACAATGAAAAAAATCAGTGTTTTTGTTTGTTTGTTTGTTTTTGTTTTCTGAGCATGGGCATGGGGCGTTTTTTCGTGTACGTTGAATGTGTGTGGAAAATGCTAAATGACTGCTGCCAAAACTCTCTCTCTCTCTCTCTCTCTCTCTCTCTCTCTCTATATATATATATATATATATATCTGATGTGTGTGTGTGTGTGTGTGTGTGTGTGTGTGTGTGTGTTGCGGTATCTTGCCTGAATTTCGTTTGCATAAAAAGAAAATAAAATAAAGATGCAAACAAGATCTTTTGCTGGACTTCTTTTTCTTCTCAGAACAGTGTGAAAGGAAGGTGCTCACTCCAGCTAATTGCACACTGTGGGTTTTCCCGTTCCCGTTATATGCAGCGCTGCCTCTGGGGCCCTCGGAGGGATTGATCACAAACTGTTGTCGTCTCTTCTGATCAGATCTTACAACATTTGTTCATGTCAGCTGCATTCCCAGCAACACAGCTACAGTAAGAAACAAAATGAGTTTATGGGCTTAGCATGCATGTGCGTAGCTGTAGAGCAAATGAAAGAACTTTAATAATTTTGATCAGGTATGGGATGGAGAGAAAGGATATCATGAAAAGTTGAAGTACTTTCTTTTCTTCTTTCTTTGTTTCTTCGTTTCTTTCGTTTTGGTCTGTGTCTTTGTTTTTTTTAATTATTCATTTTTATTTATTTGTTCCTTTTTTTGTTTGTTTGTTTGGTGTTTAAACGTTGCTGGACCTGTTGCAGGAACAATGCCATTTGTGTGTAATCTGTGTCATTTTCGTTACATACAGAGGACCGAAAATTTCCCCTTTGTTTCCTCTGTAGACATCACGAATGGTTTTTGTCACGATGAAACATATTCTCTGTCGGACAGGAAGCCAGAGAAACAAGTGGAGCAACTCCGAAAAAGAGAGAGATTAGGTTTGAAAACACAATTCTCAGGCCAGTTTTCTGTTCAGTTGTGTTCAGTGAGAAGGGGGGGTAGTGACAGAGACAGATATGGTGGAGAAGACAGACAGACAGACAGACAGACAGAGGGAGACAGAGAGAGACAAAGACAGAGATAAAGAGACAGAGAAGGACACGGATATATACAGAGAAAGAAAGAGAGAGGGAGAGGGAGGGAGAGGCAGAGTGAGACAGACAGACAGACAGACAGACAGACAGAGAGAGAGAGAGATATTCTAAGATTCAAGATGGTTTATTCATATACAGGGCAAGGCCCCTTATGAAGGGGCGTGTGAATATAATATAATGAAAATACCATAATCTCACACGTGTGAAAATATAACATCAGTCCCAAACGTAAACCAGCCAGAGCTTGAAAGCAGACCGCAGGAAAATCGATATTCTCATGGCGTAGTGGCTTCTCAGAATGTGAAAGCTTTTCATGTGCATATGTGTGTGTGTGTGTGTGTGTGTGTGTGTGTGTGTGTGTGTGTGTGTGTGTGTGTGTGTGTGTGTGTGTGAAAGGAAAGGTTTATAACAATTTCAGAGGAGTTTGTATACATCAATAGGTTCAATACAAACACACACACACACACACACACACACACACACACACACACACACACACACACACACACACACACACACAGATTGTCGTGGTCTATGCACTCTGACTGTCTTCGGATAAAAATAAATTACTTTGCTCGGGTAAGAATGCACGTGAGAAACAGCAGTTCCCATTGTCTTTCTTTCTGTGGCTTGTGGACAACAGACTTTTAAGTCCTGTCAGCCGCGTTCTGTTCTCTTCCTTGTGAGAGATCTGAGCCATGAATGATGGCTCTGCGCGCTTCTCCCTGTGTCTTGATTCTAAAAGATACTGCAGATCAGGAAACATCTCTCGAGTTTTCTGAGTCACACACACACACACACACACACACACACACACACACACACACACACACACACACACACACACACACACACACACACACACACACACACACACACGAAGACGAACGTTTTTCGGTAATAAACTCTTGTTGTTGTTGTTCTTCTTCTTCGCCTTTTCCTTCTTCTATTTATTTATTTTTCTTTCGTGTCGTTAAATGGGCAGAATTGTGACAAGGTCTTTACTGTGTCTAATTCTGTACCCATTAAAGATTCAGTCAATCCATCATCTTCTTCTCCTTCTTCTTCTCCTTCTTCTTCATTAGATCAGTGGTCACCTCAGTCTCTGCAATGAAGGCTGCACACAGCATGTCCTCTTCACAGCCGTAGAGCTTGCAGGTAGAAATGAACTGAAAGGGCAATGTAGAAAGAAGTGGAGATTCTCAAGACAACAGGACACCGATGTACCTTTAGCCTTGGGAGCGTTTGTTCTGTACTTTTACTGATTGTCTATAGCGTTGGGACAGTTTGTTCTGTACTTTTACTGATTGTCTGTAGTGTTGTGACCGTTTGTTCTGTACTTTTACTGATTGTCTATAGTGTTGTGACCGTTTGTTCTGTACTTTTACTGATTGTCTATAGTGTTGTGTGACCGTTTGTTTTGTACTTTTACAGATTGTCTATAGCGTTGAGACAGCTTGTTCTGTACTTTTACTGATTGTCTATAGCGTTGAGACAGCTTGTTCTGTACTTTTACTGATTGTCTATAGCGTTGAGACCGTTTGTTTTGTACTTTTACTGATTGTCTATAGCGTTCAGACCGTTTGTTTTGTACTTTTACTGATTGTCTATAGCGTTGAGACAGCTTGTTCTGTACTTTTACTGATTGTCAAAAGCGTTGGGACAGTTTGTTCTGTACTTTTACTGATTGTGTCTAGTGTTGTGTCCGTTTGTTATGTACTTTTACTGCTTGTCTATAGCGTTGGGACCGTTTTTTCCTTCTTTTTTAATGAAGGTGGTGATAATGATGTCATGGGGATTGATTACGTTTTAGGACTGTTTGACAGGGTTGTACTCAAAAAGGTACGGCGGATACGTGAAAACTATAGAAATTGTAATGAATATTAAGCAATATATTGTTTTTATTGGTTCTAAAGCTCTCTGATCACTAGTTCGCACAGGGAACTGAGAATATTGGTTTGATTTTTATTTGGATGGAAAAAAAGATATTATGATTTGGTCAAACGCATCATGTTGATTTGAAAGCACCAGCATTAAATAAATCATAGCCCGCACTTCACCAGCGATGTAACAACCAGGTTAGGTTTTCATTTTTCTCACTGCATTAAGAAATGAAAGCTGGGATCGTGTCAATAGTCACTCCAGCTGATTGCATCGGGGTTTCCCGTTTCTGTTCTGTGACCGCTGCCACACAGCCGTGCTGGCCTTTGGGGGCACTCACAGGGATAGGGTCACAGCCGTCTATGTCTGAGGGGCCCGCACAGGAATTGTTCACAATCTGCTTGTCATGTCTTTTAGTCATATGAAATTGCTGTTTTTGTGAGGATCCCTTGTTGTTGTTCTTCTTCTTCCTCCTCCTCCTCCTCTTTCTTCTTCTTCCTTCTTCTTCCTCCTCCTCCTCCTTCTTCTTCTTCTTCCTCCTCCTTCTGCTTCTTCTCTTTAAAAAAATAAAAACTCGTGTGGCTTCGATGGCAAAATATTAAAAAATATCTGCACCTTTTATTGTGGATTCTCTTACTTATCTCTTCAATCTTTGTTTATCCAAAAATTATTTCCCAGAAGAGTTTAAAAGTCATTCCACTGCATAAAAAGGTGACGTTAATGATGACAATATAATAACAGACCAATCTCATTGTCAGTTGTCTTCTGTCTCTAAAGTTCTAGAACGTCATGTACACCTTTGCCTTACATCCTTCATTGAAAAATATCAGCTTCTTTCTAATAATCAATCAGGATTTAGACAGCACCACTCTTGTGAAACCGCTCTGTGTGAGAAAAACTGATTCATGGCTGCGTGGTATCAATAAAAGCAAGGCGGTTGGATGATATATATAAAGGTATGTCCCAAGGGGAGTACCACAAGGGTTAGTTTTAGGCCATCTCTTGTTTTCCTTGTATATCAATCTAATAACATCATCTTAGATGAACAGACTATAAATAAATATACTTGTATGTCAATGATCTACCTTTATCTATTCAACATGCAATGTGTGATTTATTTGCTGATGATGCATCAATACAATTAGCTAGTCACAATGTTGACGAAATTAGTTATGATCTGAATGTCAGCATGAAATCTGTCGAAAACTGGTGTGATGCTAATGGTATGGTCGTACGCCCTGAAAAGACAGAATGCAAGTTAATTTGTCCTCATCAGAAAAGACAGAACATGAAAGAAACTCAACTGAACATGAAATACAAAGAAAATATTATTAAACAAGTTATTAAGCATATGGTATTAGGCATTATTATTGATCAAACTCTTTCGCGGCAGGAACATATTCATTGCCTTATAAAACAAGTATCATCTAGTGTATTCCAGTTGTCACAGATCAAACACTTTCTTGATAATCATTCTAGACGTGTGTTTTACTTTGCTTATATACAGTCTCGTCTCAGCCATTGCTCTATTATTTGGGGTAAATGTCCCCTTTCTACATTAAAGCCACTTTGCTCTTTACAAAAACGTGCCATTAAGATGATTAGCCACGTAAATACCCCAGGCAGATCTGTGCACAATATGTACAAAGAATTTCAAATATTACCTGTTCATCTACTAATTCGATATAACACATTGATTCTTATGCATAAGATTGTTCATAACGCATGCCCACAATATCTAAAATCATTATTTTGTTTCCAGTCCCAACGTACATCAGACAGAGCTACTGTCCCAAAGCCTAAAATTGATTTATTTAAGTTGAGTCTCTCATTTAATGGAAGCATAGAATGGAACATGCTTCCAAAACCATGTCGTCAAATTCCAGCCATATCCATCTTTAAGTCTAACGTACAGATATTTCTATTCGATACTTTGATATTAACCTACTCGCGGTCTTTTGCAAATACTAGCTTGTACTCAGTCCACTAGCTGCCATGCCATGATGAATGAAAAGTTGAATGTATGTGTGATCGTACCAGCAATTGAACAGTAAGTGTGTGTGTGTGTGTGTGTGTGTGTGTGTGTGTGTGTGTGTGTGTGTGTGTGTGTGTGTGTGTGTGTGTGTGTGTGTGTGTGTGTGTGTGTGTGTGCGTGCATGCGCACGCGCGCACATACGTAGGTGATAATGTAACAAATATTCTTTTCATTGCTTTGTTATTTTTAATGGACTGTTCCAGTAACTGTTCTTATTCGTCGTTCTTATTATTTTATCTTATTTCATTTTATTTCTTCATTTTTATGTTCTGTGTCGTTAAATGGGCAGAATTGTAAAAAGGCCTTTACTGTGCCTAATTCTCTACCCATTAAAGATTCAATCAATCAGTCAGTCTTCTTCTTACTCCTCCACCTCTTCATCACAACACTTCCTGTTCAGTTCGTTTCTGTCGTCCATTGTCCTCTCCCTCCCTACACTCCCCTGCACCCCCCACCCCCTAGTTGTTTGTCCTTCTTTCCCTTTCTTCTGTCCTTCTTTTCTGAATCATCAGTCCTGTTTCCCTTTCTTTCTCTCTGCCCCCGCCTCCTCTTTTTGTATAATACTTTCTTTGTTCATTTCCTTTCGGGATTTTTCCATGTCATTCTCCTTTATTCTTTTGGTCTTATCTTTTCTTCTTCGCTGTTTTTCATTTCATTTCTTTTCTGTTTTATGAGTTTTTCCCCTTTTGATTGTTGATGTGCTATTCAGGAAAAAAAAGAAAGACAAATCAACACTCAAGCTATGTTCAATTAGCACTTGATCACAAAGAACACACATACACACAGACAGATAAACAAACACATATACACACATACACACACCCATCTACCCCCTCCCCCCACCCCCATCCCACACACACACACGCGCGCGCGCATACACACATACACACAACCACACAAACACACATATCTCCCCGCCAACACACTCACACATTTGTCCACACCTTGGTCAAGCAAACAACACCACAAAAGCCCAAACCGTGTCTTTGTAACGGAATCAATGAGAGAATCAAAGTCGATGCCAGTTAATTCCCAAGTCTGGGTCCTTTGATGTTTCAGATGGAGATTTATGATGGACTTAGACGTAGAAAAAGTCTGTGAAACTTTTAATACCGGCCAGAATCTGCGCTGGGATCAGACAGACAGGTTAATCAGACCAGCTAATGCAATGTACTTTGAAACCATAGTGTATTTCTGGAACTTCCTCCCTCTGCCAGTATCTTACATAAAAAGGACGGAAAATCGATCAGTAGTGAGACTTGTGATCAATCTATCTGTCTGTGTATCTGTTTGTCTCAGAGGAAGAGAGAAGAGAAAGAAAGGGAGAGAGAGAGAGAGGGTGGGGGTGACAAACAGATTGAGAGAAGGAGAACGAGTCGGTGAATTAGTAAATAAATGAATGAGTGAATGAATAAATGATTTATTCTTAATGAGAGAAAGGGAACAAGCAAAAGAAAGTCATTTTACATCCAACCCTCAGAGAGAGACAGAGACAGAGAAAACCCGAACTCGAAAAGTTTAATCAGTATAGGCCATGGCCACTTCTGAAGGGGGACAGTAAATATGAATATAAACAATTCACACGAATTTGAAGAATGGCTTATTCAAATGTCATTCTTTTTAAGTATTGGCCAGAGTAATTTTCCTGAGACAGAATCGAATGCTTTTTCGAAATCAATAAAGGCTACGTATGATTTACGATTCAATGAAATCTGTTTTTCTATAATGACTAACAGTGTAAACATATGATCAACAGTAGAATAATATTTTTTGAAACCAGCTTGATATTCACCAGTAATATTGTTCTCTTCTACCCATTTTTGCAATCTACCATTTATATTCGAACTGTATAGTTTACTACTTATGTCATAAAGGGAAGTGCCTCTGTAGTTACCAGGATCATCAAGTGCTCCTTTCATAAATAGTGGAATAATGATAGATTCTGTCCAGTTTACTGGATACATTCCTTTTTCAAACAAAACATTAAAAAAATACAAAAAAACTCAACTATAACATCACCACTCTATTTGAACAGTTCTCCTATCATTCCATA
>NC_134879.1:37082960-37085460 GCF_041734735.1 Babylonia areolata
CGTGGGGTCCACGTTGAACACAGAGCTGACGTGGGACAGCAAGCTCTGCATCCTCTGCTCTCCCCCCTTCTCTCCTCCTTCCTCCTTCTCCTCCATCCGGAACCGACGACTCTCTGTCACTCCCCCCTCCACCCCGTCCTTCAACAGAACGGCTTTCACTTTCAGTCCACGACCAGACATGGTGACGTTTCTCTCTGTGCTTAGCGCCAGTCTACTTTCCAGGCTGTCTCTTCTGTGAAGTTCGTAGTCAGAGGACGTGCTGGTAGTTTAAGTAACGCGTTTCAAAACTCTGACAATCGTCGCAGTTTCTTGTTTCTAAGCTGGTGGGTTGATCGTCGTTTTTGCTCTCTCTCTGTCTCTTGGTCTCTTTGGCGTGTTGAAGTATAGCTGTGTAGGCTTTGTCAGCTGTGAATGCTGCGTGGCATCAAGGCGCGGGGTATTTATAGGGACCTGCGTGGCAGCGGTAGCTTCTATAATCTGATGAAATCATCGTGCAATGCTCCACAGGCAAGTGACGCAACATCACGAGTCGTCGCCTGCGTGGCCTCTATGTTCAGTGTTGAACGATGCATTGCGTCAGACGTTCCCAGTCCGCCCACGTACACAGGCGGTGAGTCATGATCACGCGGACATAGTGTGATTGGGAAATCCAGCCACGCAGGTCGCTTATGTTGACACCACGTATGTGTGTGTGTGTGTGTGTGTGTGTGTGTGTGTGTGTGTGTGTGCCTGTGTGAGAGTGAGAGAGAGAGAGAGAGAGAGAGAGAGAGAGAGACTGTGCGTGTGTCTGTATGCCTGTATGCCTGTGTGTGTGTGTGTGTGTGTGTGTGTGTGTGTGTGTGTGAGAGTGAGAGAGAGAGAGAGAAAGAGAGAGAGAGACTGTGCGTGTGTCTGTATGCCTGTGTGTGTGTGTGTGTGTGTGTGTGTGTGTGAGAGAGAGAGAGAGAGAGAGAGAGAGAGAGAGAGACTGTGCGTGTATCTGTATGCCTGTGTGTGTGTGTGTGTGTGTGTGTGTGTGTGTGTGTGTGTGTGTGTGTGTTGTGTGTGTGTGTGTGTGTGTGTGTGTGTGTGTGTGTGTGTGTGTGTGTGAGTTGTTACGTGTTCTTTCGCCTGTCCCAGAAAAAAGAGCTTTAACAGGAGACGGACACAATACGTCGACCGACAGAGGCTCTGTCAGGGTTTCATGTTTGTTTTCTCAATTTAATTTCACACACACACACACACACACACACACACACACACACACACACACACACACACCGTCTTAGTCACAGCAAAAACAACTCTTTTTTGAACTGTGCATTCTTGTCGCCGCCAGCTTCAGCAAATAGGTTATGTCAACAGTATTCGCCATAGGCGCCTGAAATACTCTTTCTTTTTCTTGCCCTCTCTCTCTCTTCTTCTTCTCTTTCTCTCGCTCTCTCTTCCCTCCTCTCTCTTTCTCTCGCTCTTTCTTTCCCTTCTCTCTCCCTATCTCTCTCCTTATCCCTAACAATCTCTCTGTCTCTCTGTCTATGTCCCTGTCTGTCTGTCTGTCTGTCTGTCTCTCTCACTCTCTCTCTATGGTGTAAACCGTGTGTTGGTGTTCGTATTCTGTTTATCAGGAGTCATGTTCTGGGCGATATTTCTGGCGGTTTAGTGTGTAAACACACACACACACACACACACACACACACACACACACACACACACACGAACGTCAAGTCGGTGGCCACGCCCCCTTTTTGTCAGCCGGCGTTCACTGCGATACGTCAGGCTAAAACTAGCAAAGTTTGTCACAACTACTTTTCACACCAGTGCGCGTGCTCGCAGAACACACACAC
This sequence comes from Babylonia areolata, assembly GCF_041734735.1. NCBI lineage: Eukaryota > Metazoa > Mollusca > Gastropoda > Neogastropoda > Buccinidae > Babylonia > Babylonia areolata. The sequence continues at coordinate 37,084,784 of NC_134879.1, forward strand.
ACACACACACACACACACACACACACACACATGTAACAACTACGACCTGCGTGGCCGGATTTTCCAGTCACATTCAGTCTACGTGAATATGACTCGCCGCCTGCGTGCGTGGGCGGACTGGGCTGGGGAATTCTGATGTAACATACCTTATAACACAAAACGTAGGAGCCACGCAGGCAACGACACGTGATGATGAGTCATTTGCCTGTGGAGCATTGCACGATGATTTCATCAGAATGTAGAAGCTACCGCTGCCACGCAGGTCCCTATAAATACCCCGCGCCTTGATGCCACGCAGCATTCACAGCTGACAAAGCCTACACAGCTATACTTCAACACGCCAAAGAGACCAAGAGACAGAGAGAGAGAGAGAAAGACGATCAACCCACCAGCTTAGAAACAAGAAACTGCGACGATTGTCAGAGTTTTGAAACGCGTTACTTAAACTACCAGCACGTCCTCTGACTACGAACTTCCCAGAAGAGACAGCCTGGAAAGTAGACTGGCGCTAAGCACAGAGAGAAACGTCACCATGTCTGGTCGTGGACTGAAAGTGAAAGCCGTTCAGTTGAAGGACGGGGTGGAGGGGGGAGTGACAGAGAGTCGTCGGTTCCGGATGGAGGAGAAGGAGGAGGGGGGAGAGAAGGGGGGAGAGCAGAGGATGCAGAGCTTGCTGT
>NC_134879.1:37090460-37095460 GCF_041734735.1 Babylonia areolata
AGAGAGATCTGTTTCACTCTGTGTGATGTGTAACTAAACTCAAGAGAAGCGGCTGTTCCCATTGTTCTCTTTGTCTGTTAACGTAAATCTCTTATCTTGCTAGCTGTCTTCTTCTGTCCTCAATCTTCTCTTCTTCTTCTTCTTTTTTTTTTTTTTCGTTGCTGACAAAACATGGCACATTGCTGCAGTTAAAAAAAAAAGTCTGCCATTTCTTCATCTGTCGGTTTAGCATAGCATGACAGCAATCACACAGACACTGGGCAGCCGTACTCCGTATTCGTGGTACTAACACTGTAAAAAAAAGTGATCATGACAGCCAGTCTCTCTGTCTCAACTTCATAACAACACAAAGACACACAATAACATACAATAACTCTCTCTCACACACACACACACACACACACACACAGAGAGAGAGAGAGAGAGAGAGAGAGAGAGAGAGAGAGAGAGAGAGAGAGAGAGAGAGAGAGAGAGCAAATAACACGAAGGACATGGCAAGTGGATTTTGGTTTCCTGATGTCTTATCAAAATCAAGCACGTCACACCCTAAATATTCATCATCAGCCGAGGTACACTGCTGACAGATCTCTTCAGACTGTTGATCCGTCTTTTTGTCGTTGAGAATGTGAGAGGGGAAGTGGAGAAAAAACAAGCAGAAACAGATGACGAGTGTGTGTGTGTGTGTGTGTGTGTGTGTGTGTGTGTGTGTGTGTGTGTGTGTGTGTGTGTGTGTGTGTGTGTGTGAGTGTGTGTGTGTGTGTGTGTGTGTGTGTGTGTGTGTGTGTGTGTGTGTGTGTGTGTGTGTGATAATATTCTATTTTTGTTCACCATCATTTTTCTCTCTCAATTTTAATACTTTTCTTTTTCCGTTCCCTCTTGGTTTGATAGACATTAATGTTGCACAGGGTTGTAGCCGTCATGCAAAGCAACAGCTGAACATGTGTACACATAGACATCACTTTTCTCTATGTAACGGGAACGGAGGCACACACACACACACACACAGGGAGACAGTGGGAGACGAAACAACAAAGGCAACATTGAGAGTCTGAGAGAGAGAGAGGAGAGAGAGAGAGAGAGAGAGAGAGAGAGAGAGAGAGAGAGAGAGAGAGAGAAACAGAGACAGAGACAGAGAGAGACAGACAGACAGACAGAGACACAGACAGAGACAGAGACAGACACACACACACACACACACACACACACACACACACACACAACAAAAGCAACATTGAGAGTCTGAGAGAGAGAGAGAGAGAGAGAGAGAGAGAGAGAGAGAGAGAGAGAGACAGAGAGACAGAGAGAGACAGAGAGAGAGACAGACAGAGACAGAGACCGAGAGACCGAGAAACAGACAGACAGAGAGACAGTGACAGAAACAGACAAGACAGACAGAGAGAGACAGAAAGAAAGACAGAGAGAGACAAAGAGACAGACAGAGACAGAGAGAAGGATGGAGATAGAGGTGGAGAGATGTAGACTGGGATATAGAAAAGAGTACGACTGGCAGACAAGAGGCAGAGAGAGACGGAGAGAGACAGAGACAGACAGACAGACAGAGACAGAGACAGACAGAGACAGAGACAGAGACAGAGAACTGATAGACAGAGAGAGACAGAAAGAGGGCTGACAGACAAACAAACAACTCAGAACTCAGAACTGAAAACGTTTTTTCTTCAAGGATTAAGGTTTTAGCCATGGCCCATTCCTCCAACCTGTCCTTGAGAGGGAGACAGTAGCGATACACATGGACATGATTCCAAACTCGAGACCGCTGGCACAAGCTGACCTTTCTACCCACCACCGGTCCGGAAAGTCAGTCATTACCTTTCATCAGTGGCTGGGCTTCTTCCAAGGAGAGACAAATCAAGTCGCATTTTGTACGCATTATCACACAAAGAAACGTAAGAAGGGGTATGGATGTATATAAGAAATAACGAAATGGGAGAGGAGGGAGACAAGGACTGGAGAAGGGTGTGAGGTGGGAGAGTGCCAAATACAGGGCTTCCCATGCAGATGTCTTCCTAAATACTGACCGCTTGATGGGAAACTGGCAAATTGTGTCAGCCATCACGCCTTTTGGGGTTTTGCTGGCAAACAGTGAAGACGTTAACGTCCTGTGCTGACAGGGAAACCGGAGTGTGGAGAGGTCCGTGTCAACAGAGCTTCTCGGCTGATTTGTTTGGCAGGGCCACACGAAGCTTGACTCTCTCTCTCTCTCTCTCTCTCTCTCTCTCTCTCTCTGTGTGTGTGTGTGTGTGTGTGTGTGTGTGTGTGTGTGTGTGTGTGAATCGGTATATAGCAAGCACAGACAAACCACACAATGGAGACAGGACATTCTTGGACACGTTCCGAGTAAACATGATTCTGGGCCTTGTTTTCCTGGGAGCGATATCTTCTCAGAGATGGATTTGGGTCAGACGTTTCTGCTAACAGCTTAGAGAAGTTAATATAACAACATGGACTGCGAAATTACACAGGAAGACCTGAACGACAGATCCAAGACAGTTGTTATAATGATAAACGCAGCATTTCAAAGAAAAAATGAGATAGTTTTAACATTATTTTCAATAAATCAGTGTGCGGGAATTAGTGGTAGTGGTGTAATGTATCTCATTACGCTCTTATTTTCTGGAATAAAAATTGCCGTTAACTGATATAAGAGTGCTCCAAATGTTGTTAGTTTCGTGCTGCATCTGGAAATCATTTTTGTCACATTTCGAAGCTATTTTTCAGAATCTTATGGTTGATAGTGATGTCGTGTTAGCACAATACTCATCATTTGGACCAATAGTCTGTCTCCAGAATCCCTCAAGAAGGTGTATTCGCATCCTGTGAAGACCGTGTGTGTTCTTGTTGATTACTGAAGAAATGTTCTATCCTAGATGACGAGTTGAGCAGGCAGAGGGAAAAGTAAAGGACAGAAACAGGAGTTGGCACTAGGAGAAGAGCTGGGTGGAAGCAACAGGTATCATTTGTCACACAATTCGCCACCCTCCAAAATTCAAAATTCAACGTTCACTGAGAGTGATGGGTTGTCATGTTGACGGAAGATGCCGATTGGTATCATGGGATATGACAGGTTTGTTTCCCATGATGATTGATCGATAACAAAAGCAGGTATAGAAATAGACAGAGAGAGAGAGAGAGGGGGGGGGGGGTAGGGTGGAGGGGGGGGAGAAAGAACGAAAGAAAGAAAGAGAGAGAGAGAGAGACAGAGAGAGAGAGAGAGAAAGAGAGAGAGAGAGAGAACGACAGATAGATATAGACAGAGAAGGAAATAGATAGATATATAGATAGAGACAGACAGACGGACAGAGGAGATGGTATAGTTTCTTGCAGATGCTGTCACCCACACAAACCAGATCCCAACCAAACAGTGTTGCAGCCTGACCTTTCTGCACACCACCTGTCCAGTGAACCAGTCATTTCCTGTCCCCACCCTTTGGGCTTCTTGCAGGGGGAGACAAATCAAATCAATTCCTGTGCGCGTTGTCACACAACAATGGGGATGTCAGAGCGAAGGAAACACGAGGGCGGAGGGGGCGAGGGGAGGAGGATAGAGTGGTGGGTGGGGAGAAGGTCGAACACCGGGCCTGCTATACAGATGTGTTTGTAAACGTTTAGCGCTTGACGGGACAGTGGAGTTTTGTCAGCCATCACGTCTTTCAGGCTGTGCTACAAACACACTGAGCACTGTGACGTCCTTTGCCCGCCGGCACACAGGGCTTGTGGAGCTCCGGGTCAACAGTGTTCATTTCTTCCCTTGTTTGGCAGCGCCACACGAATCCTGACCTGTGTCCGTGTGAATCTACATAGCAAACATAGACAGACTGCCACAATGGGGACATGTCTTTCTTGGACACGTTCTGAATAAATGTCACGGTGGGCCATGTTTCCATGAGGGATGAGTCATCTGAGAAACTGATTTTGTCTAGAAGGAACTGCTTCGTGTTCAGGGGTTCTAATGTGACAGCGTGTAGATTATACTCCAGTCTATCAAGCACGTGAAGACGGGAATTACAGTACAGGGACAAGTGTTAAAACAATGAAATTTGCCTCCAAAGAAAAAAAAGGAAGAAAAGAACAAAATAGTTTAGACTGAACAATCATTAAAAAGCAACCTAGGGCAGAAGTTAGGGTGTACCTTCTAGGGTGAAAGTGACTGTATCCAGACGCAAGCGTTAATTTTGTGAGAAAATTATATTGCACATTAAAAGTATCTTTCAATTAAAAAAACAAACAAAAAAAACAAACAAAACAAACTTGCTCTCAGACCTTTGTCTTTGATGATGTTTTTTTTTTCTGCAATTACACTGAACATTTGCAATTTTTGGACATCCAAGGTATATGCCTTAATTAAATTTAACCTTTCACCGCCAGTCAGTTTAGAGTGCAAATTATCCTTGTGCAGGAATCACAGAAAAGATGGTGTCTAAGAATAGCTGGGGATTCCCCTGTGATGTGTAGAAAAAAAATGGCCAATCCTACCACTGAAAATTAAGAGCATTAGGTTAATGCACAAAAGGCCCATCATCTGGTTGCATTTCAGTGACATGGGTGCTTTACCTGGCTGGTGCCGAAATGCGACCATGGCGGTGAAAGGGCACAGCCGGGATGCACTCTTCCTCATCTAAACCTTGGACGTGCTAGCTGTTCACCACAGAATGTGTCTGACATATATGACTGGTTGTCTAGGGTGGGTGGATAGAGGTGAAGAAGCGAGGGTGTGTGAGGAAGGTGGTGGTCAGTGAAGTCAACAGGGGGAACGTCAGGGTGAAGCGGTGGGGGGGGGGGGGGTGAAAGTGAGGAAGGTGTGTGCGTGTGTGTGTGTGTGTGTGTGTGTGTGGGAGGCGGTGTCATTTGTCAGGCAACTCGGCCAAACTTTTTCAGAGTTCACTGCTCCTGATGGGTTGTCATGGAGGCCGAGGAAACTGAGCTGGCGTCAGGGGAAATAACAGCGTTCAGTCGCCAAGGACAGTTAGTCGACAACAAAGGCA
>NC_134879.1:37105460-37107960 GCF_041734735.1 Babylonia areolata
CATACTGCTGTGTATATCTTTCGATAGACTTCACTTTGAGTGCGGGAGAGCTACACAGCGAGAGGCTGAAACAGAATATAATCAGAGAGAAACTGCATGTATTTTTGGTTTGTCTGTTTGTTTGCGTTTGCACGAGGGCATATCTTGGTGTTGACGTTCTGGCCACAAGTACAATATTTCAGATGACGAACGAGAAGAAGAAGAAGGGCTGTCTTTGAGCACTGTACTGTGCTGTGTTGCACTATACAAAAGGCTGTCTTTGAGCACTGTACTGTGCTGTGTTGCACTATACAAAAGGCTGTCTTTGAGCACTGTACTGTGCTGTGTTGCACTATACAAAAGGCTGTCTTTGAGCACTGTACTGTGCTGTGTTGCACTATACAAAAGGCTGTCTTTGAGCACTGTACTGTGCTGTGTTGCACTATACAAAAGGCTGTCTTTGAGCACTGTACTGTGCTGTGTTGCACTATACAAAAGGCTGTCTTTGAGCACTGTACTGTGCTGTGTTGCACTATACAAAAGGCTGTCTTTGAGCACTGTACTGTGCTGTGTTGCACTATACAAAAGGCTGTCTGTGAGCACTGTACTGTGCTGTGTTGTACAAAACAAAACTGTACTGTGCCCTACAGGGCTGTCTGTGAGCACTGTACTGTGCTGTGTTGTACAAAACAAAACTGTACTGTGCCCTACAGGGCTGTCTTTGAGCACTGTACTGTGCTGTGTTGTACTATACAAAAGGCTGTCTTTGAGCACTGTACTGTGCTGTGTTGTACTATACAAAAGGCTGTCTTTGAGTACTGTACTGTGCTGTGTTGCACTATACAAAAGGCTGTCTTTGAGTACTGTACTGTGCTGTGTTGTACTATACAAAAGGCTGTCTTTGAGTACTGTACTGTGCTGTGTTGCACTATACAAAAGGCTGTCTGTGAGCACTGTACTGTGCTGTGTTGTACTTTACAAAAGGCTGTCTGTGAGTACTGTACTGTGCTGTGTTGCACTATACAAAAGGCTGTCTTTGAGCACTGTACTGTGCTGTGTTGCACTATACAAAAGGCTGTCTTTGAGCACTGTACTGTGCTGTGTTGCACTATACAAAAGGCTGTCTTTGAGCACTGTACTGTGCTGTGTTGCACTATACAAAAGGCTGTCTTTGAGCACTGTACTCTGCTGTGTTGTACTTTACAAAACTGTACTGTGCCGTATAGTGCTGTCTGTCTGTCAGTCTCTCTCTCTCACACACACACACACACACACACACACACACACACACACACACACACACACACACACACACACACACACACACACACACACACACACACACACACAGGTGTGTAACATTTTCGTGCATGACAGTTTTGTTTATTTACTCTGTCATGTTGGCAGCCAAACTCCGCTTTCGGAGATGTGAATGCTGGGTGTGTTCTTGTTTCTATAACCCACCGAACACTGACATGGATACAGGATCTTTAATGTGCGTAGATACAGGATCTTTAATGTGCGTATTTATATACGCTATATATAGCGAGACGTCTTAATAAATAAATAAAATATCTAAATTTCTGCGTGCGTATGCACATGAAGGAAGCTGTGGCACTAGCAGGCCTGGGAGATCGGAAAAAAACACCACCGGCTCCACACTCAGCCCACCGGGTGCCATGAAGGATCGAACTCTGGCGGCAATCCAGCGCTCTGACTATTTGACCACCGCACCCGTCACATCACCGTATGCCCTTCCCACAGAGAAAGCCGTCTGGAGTATCCTCCTTACGTGACCTGCTGGGTTCTCTCACGACCAATCAGATGACAGCTTGTTGCCATTAGCGACAATACTGGAGAAGTCATCGAGCGAGGAGTGTTTCCTTCAGATGAGAAAAGTGGTCAGGATGATTTGTCCATTCTTCTGTCTGGGCTCTGTCAGCTGGGCCATTTACTTTCTGATGGCTCCTCTGCCTGTGTGTCGGTGATGGGATATAATGAAATAGTTTACTTTTTGTTGAGTTTTGCTGTATCCAGTCACAGTAATGAGATGTTTTTATTTGTTGTTTTTTTGTTTGTTTTTTTCATTCTGATGATTTTTTTCTGTCTGAGATATTGGGCAGATTTTTTCTGAGGCATTGTAATGATTGAGAGTGGTGAGAAAGGGAGTGAGATCGTGGGGGAGGGATAACTGAGAGGAGAGATTGATTGATTGATTGATTGAATCTTTAATGGGTAAAGAATTAGGCACAGTAAAGGCCTTTTTACAATTCTGCCCATTTAACGACATAAAAAATAAAGAACGAACGACACAAAACATAAAAATAAAGAAATAAACTGAAATAAAATAAAATAATAAGAACGACGAATAAGAATAGGAACTTGAATAGTCTATAAAAGGTAACAAAGCGATGAAAAACTGGAACAATTGGTACATTACATGTACATAGGTACTTACACACACACACACACACACACACACACACACACACACACACACACACACACACACACACACACA
>NC_134879.1:37112960-37120460 GCF_041734735.1 Babylonia areolata
GAGCGTATGAGTATCTGTCTTTCTGTCTTACAAAATAGAACGAAAATAGTGTATAGTGACTAAAACCTATCATTTTCTGTGACATGAGTTAGGTGGTATCGATCTCCATGACGTCATCTCTCCACTGGCGGAAAAATGTGCAGTCTACAGCCGAGCTGTGTGACAAATAGCACAGTACACCTTCCTCCCTCACCGTCCACTCCCCAAACACCTCACCGCAACCTCTCTCTCTCTCTCTCTCTCTCTCTCTCTCTGTGTGTGTGTGTGTGTGTGTGTGTGTGTGTGTGTGTGTGTGTGTGTTGCCACCCCCTCTCCACTGTTCCACTTCCTCCATCTTCCTGCCTCTCTTGCTCCATCCACCCTTACCAACATTTCAAATCTGGTAGAAAACGTTTGCAGCGATCATTGAATACATGCACGGTACAGAGAAAAAGAAACTACTATCGAAAAAAATATTTTAAAAAAATTACACGAACAAAAACAAAACGAGAATATCCTGGCAGTAGAGAGGTCCCGACACACATTGTCTCGGTCTCCAGACATTTGGGCTGACCACTGAACGATCGTTTCACGATTAGGAGTGCACAGAAACGAAGAAGAAGGGTCCCACCCCCTGCATAAATTATGCCAAACAGCACTGGCCAGACAATTAAACAGAAATAAAGGAAAACAACAACATCAACAACGAAGAATAACAAAACGTTTAACATTCGTATCACTGTCATCTCCTCAGTCTAATATCCTCCTCCAAGATGAACAGACTATGAATAAATAAACGAACGATCATCTCCTCAGCAAATCTGAGTTTGTTTCTCTGAATTCAACCAATATTCAGGCTTTGTGTGTGCTAGTTGATGTAAAGAGCCAACCAGCACTTGATTGAAACGGTGTGCCTTTTCTCATTGACTGGAGCGAAAGGTACTGGACTAGTTTGCTGTGCAGATGCTCTCGTTTCGTTAGCATGTACCTAAACATCTACGATTAATGTTAAGCTAATCTCGTTCTGGAGAATATTGAGCAGAAATAAAGCAGAAGGGATACCATATGTGTGTTCGGTTGAAATGCAATACCATTTTTCTCTTTTCTTTTCATTGATCACTTTCGAAGTCCCCATTGACAGTCTATACTCCATGAACATCAAGCGGAAATTTATGCACAATATCTTGTTATCAGAAGGTTTGGCCCAAACGAAAAAAGAAGCCAGCAATTAGATTTACCAAGAACGTGTTCACCAAGAAAGACTTGTTTTCATTGTAGAGTATTCTATGTAAATTCACATGGATACTTAGGTTTCCTTGCGATGGTTGATAAAATACGTAAGTTACCACACCAAACAGTAAACTTTAAAACAAATCTGCACAGCACGTCTGGTATTTGACACCATCCCTTTCCCATGCTATTTTCTATTTCTCGTTTTCCCCCCATTCCCTTCTGAGCCCCCTCTCCTCCCCCCACCCCGTCCATCCATTTCCTCTATTTTCACGTTCCCATTCTACATGTCGAGGTGCAGTAATGTGCACAGGAATTGATTTGACTCGTCTCCCCTTGAAAGAAGTCCTACAACTGACGAAAGGAAATGAATTGTGCACCAGACAGGTGGTGGGTAGTGGTGGTGTGCAACCCGGGTCCTTACTTTGGTTCTGTTTTGTCGGGTGAGAGCATGCGTAGGTGTATATATATATATATATATATATATATATATATATATATATATATATATATATATATATCCTATTCATTTTTGATTCTCTCACTATCCCCGTTCAATCAGGAAGGGGCTCTGGCCTTCATCCGATTAAAATTGTTATCGTTATCATTACTTTTATGTCTGTCTGTTCCTGATTATTTCTCTCTCTGTGTGTCTTTTCTCTCTCTCTCTCTGTCTCCCTATCCCTCTCTTTCTATTTTTCTCACAATTCCCTCGTAATGAAACCTCCCGCAGCAATGGGCTCTGGCCTTCTTCTGAATAAAAAACGACAACATCATCTGTCTCTTTGTCTGTCTGTCCGTCTGTCTGTCTGTATGTCTGTCTACATCTCCCTCTCTCTGTGTCTCTGTCTCTCTCTCTTTCTATTTCTCTCTGCGTCTATTTGTCTCTGTCTTTCTCTCTCTCTCCCTCTGTTTCTCCTTCTCATTCTATACTATTTCTCTCTGTGTCTCTCTGTCTCTGTCTTTCTCTCTCTCTCTCCCTCTCGCCATCTCTTTCTGTTTCTCCCTCTCACTCTGTTTCTCCCTGTGTCTCTCTGTCTCTGTCTTTCTCTCTCTCTGTTTCTCCCTGTCATTCTGTTTCTCTATGTGTCTCTCTGTCTCTGTCTATCCTAATTTCTTTCTCTATCTAGATATCTGCATTTGTTATTAACTCACTGTCCTAGTTGATTGACAGCTATTATTTCCCCTGATGCCAGTGGTTGACGTCCTTGGTTTCAATGACAACCCATCACAGGCAGTGAACTCTGAAAACATTTTATTTTTTTGTGCAGCGTTGTGTACTTTTCCTCCTCCCCCACCCCCACCAACCCTCCACACCATCACCCAGCCACATCTCCTATCCACTGCCATTCTTTCCTCTCTTCCACCCGCTCCTTCGCCTTTCTCCACCCCAGTGTCAGCTTGTCAAACTGGGTGGAGAAGTTGTGCAGAGATCAGCAGGGGTGCTCCAGGTACAGATGAGGAGGATAATATCTCTGGCTGTGTGAGGCCCGTCCCCAAGTTGTCTCATGGTTCCCCGTGGCCAGTGTGATTACATCACAATGCAATCAAAGCAAGCTCTGACACCTGGAAGATCTGCTTTGTTTTTTTTTTCTTGTGGAGCACACGCTTCATAGCAATTTCAGTCTCACGTGTTTACACCTAGTGAATTTCGTTCCACAAGATGAGGCAATAATGAGGTGCCCAGCACCACCACCCCTTACAAAACAACAACAACAACGAAAACAACAACAAAACCACACATACATACATAACCATTGACACCTTCAAGACGTTCCCTTTGTATTGTTTCATTTAAGGTTATTTTAGTTCATTAGTTCAAAATCCGAAATTCCACTCGTTGGTATCTCAGCAGACGTATGTCTGATTTCGAAGCAATATATCAAGTTAACTTTGTTGAACACTTAGCAGAAACTTCTGGACAAATTCCTTTTCCAAAAAATTGCAGACAGCGGGGAAAACTGGCCTGAAATCGTGTTTTCTCAGAACGTGTCCACAATAGACCCGTCTTGTGATGGGGTGGTATTTCAGTGTTTGCATAGTGCATTCACACAAACACAGTCATGGTTCGTACATCAATAGTCAACAAAGCAGTTTGATATATTCTGCCTCAAGCTCCAGTTTTCTACCAAGCTACGAACTTTTCCACGTTCAGTTTATTTGCAAGCACACTGTAAAAGGCATGATGGTTGACAAATCCGTTGTTTACCAGTCAAGCTGTAACATTTAGAAAAAAACAACAACATCTGCATAGGAAGTTGGAACTTTAGGACTCTGTAACCCACGCTATCCTCCATCTTTTTTTCTTATATCCCAACTCCCATCATTACGTCCCTTGTCACGTTCCCTATGTTGCATGTCCATGTGTGAAAATGCGTACAGAAATTGATTTGATTTGTCTTCCCCTTGAAGAAGCCAAGTGATTGACAAAAGGAAACGACTTTTTCACCAGACAGGTGGTGTGTGGAAAGGTCAGCTTGTGTTTGGGATCCAAGTTTTTGGGAAGCAGCATTTGTAAGAATGCATCTCTGTCTCTCTCTCAGTCTTAGTCTCACTCTCTCTCTCTCGCTCTTGTCTTCTTATGTGCTTTCTGCTTTTTTTCATGCTTTTCAAAAATTTCATGTGCATTTTCTTCTGGTTTTTTTCTCTCTTTTCTCTCGTTTTTTCTCCTATGTGTTGCCTTTCTCTATCTATTGATATGTCTGCCTATGTTATCGACGAAGTGTCCTTGGCGAGTGAAAGCTATTATTTCCCCTGATGCCAACTCGGCGTCCTCGGCCTTCATGACAACCCATCAGGGGCGGTGAACTCTGGAAAAAGTTTGGCCGAGTTGTGTGACAAATAACACACCCACCCCACCTTCCTCACTTCCACCTTCCCCCATCCACCACATCACCCTGACTCCCCCCCCCTCCCACTGTTGACTTCACTGACCACCACCTTCCTCATCCACCCTCGCTCCTTCACCCCTCTCCACCCACCTAACCAAACCTGTCATGTATGGCAGAAACATTTTGTGGTGAACAACAAAAACGTCCAAGTTCTGACTGAGAAAAAGAACACCCTCAGGAATATCTTGGATGTCATAAAACTTGTCGATGCTCAGTGTAGTCACCGAATACGAACATCCCTGGCTGTGTCACACTCATACCTATGATGTCATAAACCTGGCCATTGGTAACTACCAAACAGAATAATTATCAAACTCAAAAGATCAGGCGGCAGGTTTTAAAACAGGGAAAATGGTCTTTTCATAGTTATGGAACACAACTTTACTACAACAAATTCACTCGTGCAGTTAACTATACACAGTCACCTTCACTCCAGAGGGCGGGGAATCGCAAGACACATTATACATGCTTCCACCAACTGATTGATAACTGTTCAGGCCAGCCCATTTTGATTTGTCCTTTTAACATCTGTTTTCAAGTGTTTGATATACTGACATAGTATTCAGACACTGTCACATTAACTCTTGCGAACACTTGGCAGCAACGTCTTGCCATAATCAAATGTATCAATAGAATCATTCATCCTTAGGAAACACTCGGCCTGCCGTGACATCTATTCAGAACGTGTCCAAGAAAGACACATCCCCATTTTGGCAGTCTGTCTATGTTTGCTATGTAGATTCACACGGACACTGGTCAGGATTTGTGTGGCGCTGCCAAACAAGGGAAGAAATGAACACTGTTGACCCGGAGCTCCACAAGCCCTGTGTGCCGGCGGGCAAAGGACGTCACAGTGCTCAGTGTGTTTGTAGCACAGCCTGAAAGACGTGATGGCTGACAAAACTCCACTGTCCTGTCAAGCGCTAAACGTTTACAAACACATCTGTATAGCAGGCCCGGTGTTCGACCTTCTCCCCACCCACCACTCTATTCTCCTCCCCTCGCCCCCTCCGCCCTCGTGTTTCCTTCGCTCTGACATTCACATTGTTGTGTGACAACGCGCACAGGAATTGATTTGATTTGTCTCCCCCTGCAAGAAGCCCAAAGGGTGGGGACAGGAAATGACTGGTTCACTGGACAGGTGGTGTGCAGAAAGGTCAGGCTGCAACACTGTTTGGTTGGGATCTGGTTTGTGTGGGTGACAGCATCTGCAAGAAAGCATCTCTCTCTCTCTCTCTCTCTCTCTCTAGCTCTGTCCCTCTCGACATCTGGCTTTGTTATTGATTAACTGCCGATGTCCTTGGTAACTGAAATCAGTGATTTCCCAAGATACCAATTAGGCACCTTCTGTCACCATGACAACCCATCATTATCTGTGAACTTTGATTCCAGTCCTTTCGGTGAGTTGCTTAATAAATGACACCCCTCTCCCCCCGGCTCTTCTCCTCCACCCAGTGCCACGTCCATCCCCGATTGCTTCTGCACCTAACTACCCCAGCCAACTTGTTATACAAAAGAGAAAATCTACTTTCAGTGATCAGCAAGAATGAACAAGATCTAAACCAGCAAAGGAATATCCCTGGCTGGCTTAGGGTCAAACCAGAAAGGTCTCAAGCTAGACACTCGCTCAAGAAATGCTGAGCGAGACTCTGAATCATTAAACCCGATCATATGAACGAAAGCCTGAAAGAGGAAAATACCAGCACATTTCTTTCCAGGAGGTTAGGGAATAGTGAGTTGCCTTCCAGCCTTCACTTCCATCAACTGGGTCGTTAGAATTACTGTTCAAACCTTTCTCCTTTTTCTTTGAATGTTCAGTTGGTCATTCAACATTTGTCCTGGTTCTGTCGTATTTCGCAGTTCACACTGAACTCACACGTTCTCTGAGCACATGGTGGAAACCTCGGGCACAAATCAGAAGAATCATCCCCCGCCCCCTAGAAAGCAAGACATAGAATAGTTCACTTGGAACGTGTCCCAGAAAGACCTGTCTCAATTGTGTGGTATGTATGTGTTTGCAGAGTAAATCTTCTCTCTCTCTTTCTCTCTCTCTCTCTCATATATACACACGCTCAAACACATAAATATTGACACACATACACGCACATTCACACACACACGTATACATACACAGACACAGACACAGACACACAGACACAGACACACACACACACACACACACACACACACACACACACACACACACACACACACACACATGGTGGTTCGTCCGTCGGGATCGACGAGGACCATCTAGCCATCCTGGGGATGGGTGGGTTGGGCTCTGTGGGTGCACAGATGACTGGTCACACCAATCCGCGCCCGGAAGGTTCTGACGCAGTGTGGACAGGGGATGGTGGCGGCTGTCGGGGACTTGCTGGCACTGCTTTTCCTGGCCTGTCTGCGTTGCTCTGCTGCAGCGATTCTGTTGGCCTCACCGGATTTGGCGCCTTTGTGGACAGCTGAACGCCACTTGGGTCTGTCCATTGCATTCAGCTCCCATGTGTCGTGGCTGATGTTGAAGGCCTTCAGAGAAGTTTTCAGAGTGTCTTTGAAGCGCTTCCTTTGGCCTCCATGGGAGCGCTTGCTATGTTGGAGTTCGCCGTGCAGCAGTTTCTTGGGGAGCCGGTGGTCTGGCATGCGAACTACATGGCCTGCCCAGCGCAGCTGGGCCTGCATCAAGATGGTGTAGATGCTGGGCAAGTTTGCACGAGTGAGCACCTCTGTGTCAGGGATCTTCTCTTGCCACTTTATGCCGAGAAGTTTCCTGAGGCTGGTGGTGTGGAAGTGGTTCAGCTTTTTGGCGTGGCGTTTGTAGACCGTCCATGATTCACATCCATAGAGCAGTGTGGTGAGAACTATGGCCTTGTATACTTTGAGCTTCGTCTCCAGGGTGATGCCTCTCCTGTTCCAAACGTTCTTATGGAGTTTGCCGAAGGCAGCGCTGGCTTTGGCGAGTCTGGAATTCACCTCGTCGTCGATGACAACTTTGCGACACACAGACATACACATAGAAATACACACACGCACAAACACAAGCATACACACACACACACACACACACACACACACACACACACACACACGTACACACACACACACGTACACACACACGCACACACACACACACACACACACACACACACACGTACACACACACACACACACACGCACGTACACACACAGAGTCAAGCTTCGTGTGGCCCTGCCAAACAAATCAGCCGAGAAGCTCTGTTGACACGGACCTCTCCACACTGCGGTTTCCCTGTCAGCACAGGCCGTTAACGTCTTCACTGTTTGCCAGCAAAACCCCAAAAGGCGTGATGGCTGACAAAATTTGCCAGTTTCCTATCAAGCGGTCAACATTTAGGAAGACATCTGCATGGGAAACCTAGTAATC
>NC_134879.1:37125460-37127960 GCF_041734735.1 Babylonia areolata
TCTCATCCATCCCCATCCCCTACCCCCCTTTCTTCCCTTACTTCTTTTTTCCACAGAAGCTACAGACAGAAAAAGAAGAAAAAAAATCCACGAAAACAAAATAACAAAAATATTTCATTTTCATTTTCTATCACTACTACTCCAGACAGAAAAAGCGATTGAAGTGAATATTTCATTTTGTTATCACCGACACACCGACAGAGGAGCCATCAGAAGTAAATGGGCCAGCTGACAGAGCCCAGACAGAAGAATGGACAAACCATCCTGACCGCTTTACACGTCTGTAAGAAAACACTCCTCGCTCGGCGCATTGCCCGACATTGTCGCTAATGGCCACAGCGACACTGCTGGCACTGTGATCTAACTGGTCTTGGAAAAAAAAAAACACCCCAAAAACAAAACGAAAAAAAACAACAAAAAAAAAAAACACCACCACCAGGTCACGTGAGCATGATGATGACGTACATAGAGGGCGCTGTCTGCCAGAAACCGTTGGGATGGAGTTGGAAGGTTGAAGATTTGCATAGCCAGTGAGTATTGTTCAGTGATGATTCACTTTCACACTGTCAGTCCGAGGTTTAACATACAACAGGCCATGGAGAAGGGAGAAATATTGCATCAAATTCAAGTCGCATCGTTCAGTCTTTAGATTTCACTGTCAAAGGCCGAACAGACTTTTTACCCACGTGAACAAGACGAGGAGAGAAGTCAAGCTATATTACACCACACAAGCCATGTTACACCACACAAGCCACATGACACCACAAAAGCCACATGACACCACACAAGCCATGTTACACCACACAAACCACGTTACACCACACAAACCGTGTTACACCACACAAGCCATGTTACACCACACAAACCACGTTACACCACACAAGCCATGTTACACCACACAAACCACGTTACACCACACAAGCCATGTTACACCACACAAACCACGTTACACCACACAAGCCATGTTACACCACACAAACCACGTTACACCACACAAGCCATGTTACACCACACAAACCACGTTACACCACACAAGCCATGTTACACCACACAAGCCACGTTACACCACACAAACCACGTTACACCACACAAGCCATGTTACACCACACAAACCACGTTACACCACACAAACCACGTTACACCACACAAACCGTGTTACACCACACAAGCCATGTTACACCACACAAGCCATGTTACACCACACAAACCACGTTACACCACACAAGCCATGTTACACCACACAAACCACGTTACACCACACAAACCGTGTTACACCACACAAGCTACATTACACCACACAAGCCACATGACACCACACAAGCCACGTGACACCACACAAGCCACATTACACTACACAAGCCACATTATACTACACAAACCACATTACTTCACATAAGCCACATTACACCACACAAACCACGTTACACCACACAAGCCACATTACGCCACACAAGCCACGTTACACTACACAAACCACGTTACATCACGCAAGCCACATGACACCACACAAGCCACATTAACCACACAAACCATGTTACACTACACAAACCACGTTACACCACACTAGCCACATTACACCACACAAGCCACATGACACCACACAAGCCACATGACACCACACAAACCATGTTACACCACACAAGCCATATTACACCACAAGCCACATTACACCACAAACCACATGACGCCACACAAGCCACATGACACCACACAAGCCACATTGCACCACATTACACCACACAAGCCACATGACACCACACAAGCCACATTGCACCACATTACACCACACAAGCCACCCACAAAAGCCATATTACACCACACAAGCCACATTACACCACACAACAGCTGACAAATTATGTCAAAGGAATGAGGGAGAGTCTGGCCACTAGTGCTGAACCACCATGACCGGAACACGCGGACTGACAATGCGCAACAGCCGAGTGGTTAAAGCGCTGGACTTTCAATCTGAGGGTCCTGGGTTCAAATCCCGGTCACGGCGCCTGGTGGGTAAAGGGTGGAGATTCTTTTCCGATCCCCCAGGCCAACACATGTGCAGACCTTCTAGTGCCTCAACCCCCTTCCTATGTATACGCTCGCAGAAGATCAGATACGCACGTTAAAGATCGTATAGTCCATGCCAGCGTTCAGTGGGTTATGGAAACAAGAACATATCCAGCATGCACAGCCCCCAAAACGGAGTATAGCTGCCTAAATGGCGGGGTAAATAAAGACAATGGTCATACACGTAAAATGTTACATGTCTCTGTGCATGCCTGAAATCTGATCGAATGACACAGGAAACAAATGATGAGCGCCCAATGACAGCCGTCAGTCGGCTCTACCCAGATAGACAGCCTGTTTTGCAAATGACCCCGAGTTTATAAAGCGCTTACAGCTTTGTCTCCGACCGGGGATAGGCGCAGAATAAGTATTCATATCATTCATTCATTGATTCATGTTTACAAAAAACAGTTCGCGGATCAGTCAAGCTATATTCACA
>NC_134879.1:37135460-37145460 GCF_041734735.1 Babylonia areolata
TTGTTTGGCAAGGTCTGTCGTGAAATAGCACAGCTATAACAATGCTGTTGCTTTTAACACTGTGCTCTGGTGAATCATATCCTGTGATGGAGACCAAAGACACTCGTTCTTGTTCTTGTTCTTCTTATTGTTGTTATTCTCCTCCTCATTCTCCTCCTCCTCCTCCTCCTACTCCTCTTCCTTCTTCTTCTTCTTCTCCTCCTCCTCCAGCTCCTCCTCCTCCTCTTCCTTCAAATTCTTCTTCTTCTTCTTCTACTCCTCCTTCGTCCTCTTCTGCAAAAAAAAAAAAAAAAAAAAAAAAATGATGTACTGTATTGTTGCATAATAATGATAACTATTTTTCATGCACCCACTGTTTAAATTCTAGGGTATCAAACAAGAGGAGACAAAAGGAATCAGAGGAAGAAGAAAAGCGAAATGGAAAGTTTATGTTACTTGGGAAATGAGATAAGCACAGCAATAACAATGTTTATTTGTTTGTTTGGATTTTTCACCCCAGCCCTGGGGTACGAGAGAGAGAGAGAGAGAGAGAGAGCTTCAAAGAAAGAAAAACACAGGCTGAAATCTAAAGAATGGACTGTAAAGGAAGTTAAAAGAAAGGAAGAATAATGGGTGAATAAAGAAAAGGAAAAGACAATGAAATACAAAAAAAAAGGAAGGAAAAAACCCAGAAAAGAGGTAATTGAATGTAAAATAAGAGAGAGGGAGAGAGAGAGAGACAGAGACAAAGACAGAGACAGAAACAGATTGAGACAGAGAGGCAGCCTCAGTGAAGAAAAACCATCAAGAAAAGAAATAGGTTAGTAAAAAAAAAAAAAAATAATAAAAAAATAAAAAAAAAAAGACGGGGAAAACAAAAGAAGAAAAGCCACCATTCCATTTGATGGCACGAGAACGGCAATGCGATAAGAATTGGCAACACAAAATGAAATAAAATAAGATAAAATAAAAATAGAATAAATGCAGCACCCAAACATCTTGACCTTAAAGCACGTACGTCCAGTTTGTCGTTAAACTCAGCTCTTCCCAACGGGAGATGGGGTGACATTTCTCACGCCATGGGCCGATGCTTTTTAGTGACTTGAGGAGGGAGGTAGGAGTAGGGATATGTTAAGAACAGAGTAGGGGATTGGGGGGATAGG
Organism: Babylonia areolata; assembly: GCF_041734735.1. NCBI lineage: Eukaryota > Metazoa > Mollusca > Gastropoda > Neogastropoda > Buccinidae > Babylonia > Babylonia areolata. The sequence goes on from NC_134879.1 coordinate 37,136,603, forward strand.
TTTAATGGGTGGATCCAGGGAGGAGGGGGCGGGGGGTGGGGGGTGGCGTGGCGGGGGGGTCACTAAAGTGCACGTGCTTGTCCTGTCATGAGCGCTTCTGGCACTGGAGTTTACAAGGCAGCTGGGGAGGAGTACGGGGTGATACTGATACAGTTTTCAGTTTGACTCTTCCTGTTGTTGTTGTTGTTATTGGTGCAGTTGTTGTTGTTGCTGCTGCTGTTGTTGTTGTTATTGGTGCAGTTGTTGTTGCTGTTGCTGCTGTTGTTGTTATTGGTGCAGTTATTGTTGTTGTTGCTGTTGTTGTTGTTGTTATTGGTGCAGTTGTTGTTGCTGTTGCTGCTGTTGTTGTTGTTATTGGTGCAGTTGTTGTTGCTGCTGCTGCTTCTGTTGTTGTTATTGGTGCAGTTGTTGTTGCTGCTGTTGCTACTGTTGTTGTTGTTATTGGTGCAGTTGTTGTTGCTACTGTTGTTGTTGTTATTGGTGCAGTTGTTGTTGTTGCTGCTGCTTCTGTTGTTGTTATTGGTGCAGTTGTTGTTGCTGCTGTTGCTACTGTTGTTGTTGTTATTGGTGCAGTTGTTGTTGCTACTGTTGTTGTTGTTATTGGTGCAGTTGTTGTTGTTGCTGCTGCTGCTGTTGTTGTTATTGGTGCAGTTGTTGTTGCTGCTGTTGCTGCTGTTGTTGTTATTGGTGCAGTTGTTGTTGCTGTTGCTGCTGTTGTTGTTATTGGTGCAGTTATTGTTGTTGTTGCTGTTGTTGTTGTTGTTGTTATTGGTGCAGTTGTTGTTGCTGTTGCTGCTGTTGTTGTTATTGGTGCAGTTGTTGTTGCTGCTGCTGCTTCTGTTGTTGTTATTGGTGCAGTTGTTGTTGCTGCTGTTGCTACTGTTGTTGTTGTTATTGGTGCAGTTGTTGTTGCTACTGTTGTTGTTGTTATTGGTGCAGTTGTTGTTGTTGCTGCTGCTTCTGTTGTTGTTATTGGTGCAGTTGTTGTTGCTGCTGTTGCTACTGTTGTTGTTGTTATTGGTGCAGTTGTTGTTGCTACTGTTGTTGTTGTTATTGGTGCAGTTGTTGTTGCTGCTGTTGTTGTTGTTATTGGTGCAGTTGTTGTTGTTGCTGCTGCTGCTGTTGTTGTTGTTATTGGTGCAGTTGTTGTTGCTGCTGTTGCTGCTGTTGTTGTTGCTATTGGTGCAGTTGTTGTTGCTGATGTTACTGTTGTTGTTATTGGTGCAGTTATTGTTGTTGTTGCTGTTGTTGTTGTTGTTATTGGTGCAGTTGTTGTTGCTGTTGCTGCTGTTGTTGTTATTGGTGCAGTTGTTGTTGCTGCTGCTGCTTCTGTTGTTGTTATTGGTGCAGTTGTTGTTGCTGCTGTTGCTACTGTTGTTGTTGTTATTGGTGCAGTTGTTGTTGCTACTGTTGTTGTTGTTATTGGTGCAGTTGTTGTTGTTGCTGCTGCTGCTGTTGTTGTTATTGGTGCAGTTGTTGTTGCTGCTGTTGCTGCTGTTGTTGTTATTGGTGCAGTTGTTGTTGCTGCTGTTGCTGCTGTTGTTGTTATTGGTGCAGTTGTTGTTGCTGCTGTTGCTGTTCTTGTTGCTATTGGTGCAGTTGTTGTTGCTGATGTTACTGTTGTTGTTCCTGTCGGTGCAGTTGTTGTTGCTGCTGTTGTTGTTATTGGTGCAGTTGTTGTTGCTGCTGCTGCTGTTGTTATTGGTGCAGTTGTTGTTGCTGCTGTTGTTGTTATTGGTGCAGTTGTTGTTGCTGCTGTTGTTGTGTTGATGTTGTTGTTGCTGCTGTTGTTGTGTTGATGTTGTTGTTGCTGCTGCTAATATTACTGCCCCTGGTACAACAGCTGCTGCTGCTGTTACTACTACTACTGCTGTAGCTACTACTGCTCCTCCTCCTCCTCCTGCCGCTGTTGCTACTAATACTACATTATTTCCGTCACCAATATCATCGCCATCACCATCACAACAATCTCAGTATCATCGTAGTCATCGTAACCATCATCGTCATTGTGTACATGCTCTCCCTCATTCTCAACAAACGATTAGGATGATGGTGTGCTGATGAATGTGAGGGTGATTACCAGCTGACCAGCATTAAGACTGCAGAGCAGGAAGCGTCTAACTATAGTCTTTGGGTGGAGATTGATCAGCACCATGTTTTGGTGAGGATACGCCGTGGGCGGTATTCTGATCTAATGTTCACGAAGTGATCAGAGATCGAGTCCCCGTTTTTTGGCCATTAAATCGTGTTGTGCCTTTTAAAGAAACGCACTTTACTCGGACTTTTCTCACTTCATCCAAGTGTCGCATTCTTCGGTTTGAGGAAAGGTTAAAACGGCGAAGGAAAGATGCTTGGTCATCGTCTTCCTATTCTGAGACCGAGAAATAATGGGTAATGAATCACTTCACCGATGGCTAGAAAAAGGCTTGAGGGGCTGTCAACATTTTCTTTCGCGCACTAAGTCCGATAACTGTGACCATGGTTCGAACAAACCGGTTCAGTCATAAATTGTGTCTTTGGAAAAATTCCACTCCGCACATAACTGGGATGTTGTTCTGGACATCATTTAGATTCTGATAAGCTATTAATCATTGATCGAAACTCTGAAAGAGAGAGAGAGAGATAGAGAGGGAGAGAGAGAGGGAAAGTGAGAGAGCGAGAGAGAGAAAGACAAAGAGAGAAACGAAGAGAGAGAGGGAGAGAGAGACGGAGAAAGAGAGTACAGAAAGACGGAGAGAGAGAGAGAGAGACAGACAGACAGACAGACAGACAGACAGACAGAGGGGGAGACAGATATATATATATATATATATATATATATATAGAGAGAGAGAGAGAGAGAGAGAGAGAGAGAGAGACGGAGGGAGAGGGAGAGTGAGAGAGGGAGAGAAGGAGGGTTAAAGAGAACGATATTTTTGAGGGAAAATGAACAGACACACGAAATAGCATTTTTGTATTCATCTCTCTCTCTCTCTCTCTCTCTCTCTCTCTCTCCCCGTATGTATGTATGTGTGTGTGTGTGTGTGTGTGTGTGTGTGTGTGTGTGTGTGTGTGTGTGTGTGTGTGCGCGCGCGCGTCTCCGTCTCTCTCTCTCTCTCTCTCTCTCTCTCTCTAATATATATATATATATATAGTCTTGATTATTGTTATACATAATTATGTCTGTGTAAGTGAGAGATAGATAGAAAAGTGACGGGGAGCTGACAGCTAAAAGCATGAATAGAAAAACGAGGTTCAGACACAGACACACATACTCCAAGAATTGTACGTTGATCTTAATATTTACTTTTTCCAGTTTTCGCTATTTATTTTATCTGTCCATCGCAGCCTTTCTTCACCGCCATTGAGAGGCTGCAATACAACTGCATAAAAAAAAGAAGAAATAAAGCGAAACTGAAGGGAAGAGAATAAAATGAAGAAAAAGGCAAAACACGCTGTGCAACTAATTCCTGTTTTTTGGCGTGGTGAGACGTGTTTCGTGCAGGAATGATTGACAAAACAAAACAAATCAAAGCACACAAACAAAATATAAAAAAAAGAGAGAAGAAGTTCCAGAATAATAAGAAACTTTGTCTTCCGAACCTGAGTGACGTCACCCCGCTCGCGAGCAACATGATCTATGACCCGGAAATGCTTGAGATCAAGCTCTCCACACCTGCAACCCCCACTTCATCCCAATGGCACTGTTTCAAAAACAAATCATTTGTTTCCTCCTCTTGACTTGGGTAAAAAAAAAAAAAGATAAAAAAAAGCAACACGCTCTCTCCGATATTTAAGTGCTGTAGAAACTGAAGAGCCCCTTGCCCCACATTTCTACATGATTAGAGCTGCCTCCCTTGCAAAGAGAACACGGTAAATAACTCTCGAAATGAAAGGTTTTTTTCCAGACTTATCTTTTCCCTTCATTTTGAATTTTTGTTTGTTTGCCAGTTTGTTTTCTCTGTTATCGTTCCCTCGCTTGAAAGGAGCAGTGGTGTCAACATGTCCTGGCTGTTACGTTGTTGTGTTCGTGAAGAATAGGGTTTGTCCTGACATTGAAAAGGCTTTGTTCTCGGCTATTTTATTTATCATGGACATTGGTTTGTGACGTTGATCTTTATTTCGATTTGCGCTTTTCACGCCATCACACTTGTATGTTGAGTTCCTTCAGATGAATAAAATAGCTGACATGCGCACTTTGTGATACTTATTTCTTTTTGATTCGTCCCCTCTTTCCCGCCCATTTCTCTCAACGCTAATCAGTTTTTGTGGTGAAAAGTTAAACCCAGACTGAAATGTGATGGATCTTCCCTTTTTCTGATGGAAAATGAAGACATACTGACTCTATTGCGAATAATACCCCCGTCATTGAGGCTGATCGGCTTGTGTAACACCTGTTCAGTTTCAGTTTTCAAGCTGTCATTGCGTTCAGACAAATCCATATATGCTACGCCACATCTGCTAGGCAGATGCCTGACCAGCAGCCTAACCCAACGCACTTGTCAGGTCTTGAGTGCATGCATGTATATTAATTATTTTATGTACCCATCAGAGTGGATTTCTTTTAACAGTTTTGCCAGAGGACAACAAGTTTCCTTCCCATGGGTTCTTTTTCAGAGCACCAAAATGCGTGCTGCATACGAGACCTCGGTTCATCGTGTCATACGAAAGACAGAATACACTAGCACCCAGTTACTAATCGTAATAATAGTACCCTGTCGATCCCTACCCGGTGAGTTGTTTTGTTCTTGTTTTTTTAACTGGTCGCTGAAGGCCGTATCTGGAGGTGTGTTGTTGTTCTTTTTCTTCTGGTGGAATCAAATACTATTTATTTTAGCATAATAAAACCCCTTCCGTGTGTGGTCATGTTAGCTTCGAGAGATATAATCTCAACCAAAATGAGGGCCGTGTAGAATTATGAACAGTTTCTCTTTGTTTTAAATGAGAATTCTTCTCCTGAGGGAATATTCAGGAGCAAGTGGGAATCCTGATAATCCCCCCCCCCCCCCTCCCCAAAGTGCGAACCAGCTGTAGCTTGCTGTGCCCGATATTCTCTCCTTTTGGATGGGACAAAATGGCCAACACCAGCACTTGGTGAGGATTTATTTCAGTCTCCCCCCCCCCCTCCACTTTATCCCCCATCTACTCCAGCGCACAAGCCAGTTTTTTTAGGTCAAAATTAAAGGGAGAAGGATTTTTGACGCACCTTTTGCTACCGACTCTCTTTGTCTCTCTGTCTCTCTGTATATATAAATGCGCGTGTGAGTGAGTGAGTGAGTGAGTGTGTGTGTGTGTGTGTGTGTGTGTGTGTGTGTGTGTGTGTGTGTTGACAGCTGTGGAAGGCAGAATACAGAAGAGGACTCTCGGGAAGAAAGAAGGTTGGTCGTGGTGATACACGCTTTCATTGTCCTTTGATTTACCCGCTTTTGTTTACAATGTTTTGGGATTTTCTCTTCTTTTTTTTTCATTTCGTTCCCTTTAGGGCGAGAACTGGATGCAAAAAAACACCAAAAAAACAAAACAAAACAAAACAAAACAAAACAAACAAACAAAACAATTCCAACTAACTAACTAGATAATAAATAAATATATAGATAAATAAATAAACAAATAAATAAATCGATAAATAAATGGATAAATAGACGAATAAATGAATAGATATATGAAATAAAACAAAAGAAGGAGAAGAATACTTGAATAAACAAATAAATGAAAAGAAGAAGACGCACTTGTTTGTTGATCACTCTCCTTACTGAAACATTTGTCTTGCTCTCCGTCTCTCCTTTCCCCCAGCTGAGAGCAGTTCATTTTTAGCCCCACACCGCCTCCCACACACGCCCACAATGACACAAGAGAAGTTGGCAAGGCATTTGTCATTCTGTTGACTTTATGTGGATCGCAAAAAGCACACACACACAAATTAACCTCGCCCCCCCCCCCCCCCCCATATATATATATATAAACGCGCGCACACGAACTGGGGTGTTCTTTTTTTTTCTCCAGAACTGAAGATAATTAATACGTCGTTCTCTAAAGGCTAACGTTTGTTTGCTCACGGATAATTATTTTCTGTTTGGAGCGTAAGATCTTCCCACCGCCCACCCCACCCCACCCCAAGAAAAAGCTTCGTTAAAAGAAAATATAGGTTTATCTCTCTGTTTTGGGGTTTTGTGTGTGTGTGTGTGTTGTTGTTTTTTAACACTATCGATTTGGTCATCCAGGTAAGCACGCAATATGACTGCTTCTTATTAATGCTGACACACACACCTTGTTTGCAGAGAAAGAGAGAGACAGAGACAGAGAGACAGAGAGTGTGTATATGTGTGTGTGTGTGTGTGTGTGTGTGTGTGTGTGTGTGTGTGTGTGTGTGTGTGTGTGTGTGTGCGAACGATAAATCAAAGCCCAGATAGTGTTCCAAAAAGCAGTGTAGAAGAAGCGCATTGGTTTTACTTGTAACCTTAAATACTGATTCGCGTTCGGGGTGAGGGGAAGGGGGTCGGGGGGGGGGGGAGGGGGGGGGGGGAGGTGTGCTTAGGAGTTGGAGAGCAAGTTTTAAAATCTATCAGTTTGTCAGCCATTTTGTTCCTCCAAAAGGGAGGCAAGAATGCACAGCAAACGACAGCTGTTTCGCATTGTGAAATACTCATCAGTTCTGCTAACCGATTCTGACTGCTGACCGGGGAGAATCACTCTCACATGAGCAGAAACCTGAAGGTGAATACAAGAATTTTTAGAAAAGATAATAATTATTCTAAACATTTTCTCAGCATGGGAGTATGACAAACAAGTTAAAATCTGTTCTTAGGAAAAACTAAAACAAATGAAGTCATCATAAGAGTAGATCGCATAAAAAAGCCAATGTGAAAACATCACCCACACACGTGATCTATGTGGAGGTGGGGTGTGGGGGGTCGGGGGGGGGGGGGGGGTAGATGAGAAAGAGTAAATGGGAGAGAAGGACATCGCACAATCACCATCACAGTGAATTTTATTATAGAATAGAATATGTCTTTATTACCAAGTGTACCGGGGTCACAAGGAATATTGTCACAGCGTACCTCGAAGAATTCTTAAAGTAATCGACAGTTCGAAATGGAAATATATCAGATAAGAAATACATTTGAAACTAAACTTGATTTCAAATTATCCCAAAATGGAAAGGAAAACATGTTTCTCTTCTGTCAGTTTGTTTTCTTTGTTGTCTTTCGCTCGCTTGAAAGGAGCAGAAGTGTCAACATTTCCTGGCTGTTACGTTGCTGTGTTCGTCGAAGAACAGGGATTGTCCTGGGATTGAAAAAAAGACTTTGTCCTCGGCTTGGTTTGTGACAGAAACGTTGGCATTTATTTAGATTTGCGCCTTTCACACCATCAAGCTTGGAAGGTGGGTTTCTTTAGATAAACAAAATAGTTGGCATGAACAGGATTTTGTTTTAGCCCCCTCTTATCAGTTGTTTTTGGTTAAAAGTTAACCCGAAACTGAATTTTGAAGAGAGGGTGTAAGAAGGATGCAAGGACCATCACAGAAAATGTTGCTATCATTGCGTAACACGAACAGTAAAAACACAAAATTTCGATATGGAAATATTTAACAACAACAACAAAAATAACAAGAACAACAACAAAGAGAGAGAGAGAGAGAGAGAGAGAGAGAGAGAGAGGGAAACGCTGCATGTAAAACTAAACTTGATTCCAAATTATCCGAAGCGGAAGGAAAACATTCCTCACTACGCTTCATTTCATTCAAATTAGATTGGACTTTTATCATCATTGAAAAGGTTGGGGGGAGGGGGCGTGGGGGGGGGGGGGATGGGGGACACACGCGTTCACCCGTGGTTTGTTATTTTCTGCCCAGCAAAAGTGGAACGCGAGGACCCAATCAGTTGGTATTTGACTCCTGTCTGTCTCCGTTGGCCTTACCACTCAGCACAACTCTCACGCAAACAGTTTTAGACCGGAAATCACCCTGCCAAAGTCCACAATTACGTGGCATCAAGTGTGCGTGCGTGTCTGCTATCATGCGCGACATCTTTGCACAGAACTGTCTCATTTCTATCGGACTGGAGTCGTTTAGCACCTGAAAGAATAATGATTGTCCTTCCTACCTGTGAGCGGAGAGGAGCGCGGTTTCTCGTTTTGTTTGTCACAGGTTGGGCTGTCCTGATGACTGAGGAGGTTAATCCATGCCCTGAAGATCCCGTTGAAGCGAGGACATAAAATTATGTAGGGGTGAGTCGGAGAGAACGAACGAATGAACTTTTTTTTAATGAGTAAAGTGGAACACGCATGCATATGCTTTTTATTTTTTTTTTTTTTTTTTTTTTTTTTACATCCAGCCCTCAGGGCAAAGAGAAATGAAATCAGTATATTCACACGATAACAAAGGATTACAGAACTTCATACATGACATTGAAATACACTCGAATGCACATTTAACATTTACAAGTACATAATCGTAATATCTTGCATTCATGACCAACATGAAAATGAATATAGTAGTGCAATGAGAAAGACACACACACACACACACACACACACACACACACACACACACACGCACACACAGATATGATGATGAATATGATATTGATGAGAGAGAGAGAGATGATGATGATGATGATGATATTGATGAGAGACAGAGAGATGATGGTGATGATGATGATGATGATGATATTGATGAGAGAGAGAGAGAGAGAGAGAGAGAGAGAGAATACAAGACAAATGGTTTACTGAACTGGGCCATTTGCTCATGTGAAAGGGAACAGTGGGGCAGCATCGAAAATCAAACGTATCTGAAACAGCGTTCATTCTCATTGCACGCCAAGGGTTTTAATTACACTATCCGTCCATGCAGCACGACCTTGACTGAAATGCTTATTCAT
>NC_134879.1:37150460-37167960 GCF_041734735.1 Babylonia areolata
GCAGGAGATAAGAAGACTTTTTTTCTCTACTTACCAATCCTCCCGCTTGTTCTTGTGATTATTGCACTTGGAATGATTCCCTGAAGCTCTCTGTCAGTCTGTATGCCTGCCTGCCTGCCTGTCTGTCTGTCGGTGTATATCTGTATGTCTGTTTGTCTGTCTGTCTGTCTCATTTCTCTGTGTGTGTGTGTGTGTATGTGTCTCTGTCTCTGTCTGTCTCTGTCTCTCTGTCTGTCTCTCTGTCTTTGTCTCTGTCTGTCTCTCTGTCTCTGTCTCTCTCTCTCCTGATACCCCGTTCCGTAATGGGTATTAGCCTTTATCAGAGTAAAAGATCGTTATTGTTAACATTATCGTTATCTCTCTCTTTCTCCCCTACCCCCACCTCTCTCTCTCTCTGTGAGGGGTAAGGATGGTGGAATGCTTTGGTGGTGAATTTATGTGGAGGGGGTGGAGGTAGATGGGGTTGAGGATGTGGGTAGGGGTTCTTTGTGTGCGCAAATCTCTTCCCCCCCCCCTCCCCCATCCTCCTCGTTTGTGTCTGCGCGTCTTTCTCGTATTTCTTTTCATCTCCTTTTTCTCTTCTCCCCACGTCGTTCTAGGATTTCCAATAACTCAAGTGGGCTTCTCTCGACTTTTAACAGATGAAAAAAAAGGGGTGGGTCGATCCAAAGCACACACCCCCATCCCCCTGATCTCCCAACTCACTCACTCGCCCACATCTTGTACATCATGCCTCTCATCCACCCCTTCCTCTCTCCCTTGCTCTCTCCTTCCCCTGCCCCTCTCGTCCCCAACTCTCTCTCTCTCTCTCTCGCACGCTGTTAGTTTTCAACTTCCCCATTTCTCTCGCCCCCCCCCCCCCCCGTCCCCCCCCCTCCATCGCCCCCGTAGCTTTCAGCGCAGACACAGACGTTCAATCCATGATAAAAGAGAAGCAGTGACACTGATTTGACAGTCCCCCCCCCACCCCGCCCCCTTCACCTCTCCCACCTCACCCTCGGTTATCGGCATCCTCTGCTGCTACTGCTACTGTTACTGCTACTGCTGCTGCTACTGCTGCTGCTACTGCTGCTGCTACTGCTACTGCTGCTGCTGCTACTGCTGCTGCTACTGCTGCTGCTACTGCTGCTGCTACTGCTACTGCTGCTGCTACTGCTGCTGCTACTGCTGCTGCTACTGCTACTGCTACTGCTGCACTGATGGCGGGGATGGAGATGAAAGGAAGGAGGGAGGGATGGTACTAGAAGGGAGAGAGAGAGATAGAGGTGGGGAGAGAGGGACAGAGAAAGGGGGGAGAAAGAGAGAGAGGGAGAGAAAGAGAGAGGGGACAGAGAAAGAGAGAGGTGGGGGAGAGAGAGAAGAAAGAGAAGGAAAGGGAGAGAGGGAGAGAAAGAGAGAGAGGGAGAGAGAGAGGGGGAAGAGAAAGAGAGAGGGAGAGAGAGAGGGAGAGAGAGAGAGAGGGGAAGAGAGAGGGAGAGAGAGAGGGAGAGAGGGAAGAGAAAGAGAGAGATGGCGAGAAGGAGAGAGAAGGAAAGAGAGAAAAGGAAAGAGATAGAGGGGAAGAGAGAGGGGAGAGGAAGAGAAAGAGAGGGAGAGAGGGAGAGAAAGAGAGAGAAGGAAAGAGATAGGGGGATGAGAGAGGGGGAAAGAGGAAGAGAAAGAGAGAGAGAGGGAGAGAAAGAGAGAGAAGGAAAGAGATAGAGGGGAAGAGAGAGGGGGAGAGCGAGAGAAGGAGAGAGAGAGAGAGGAAGAGAGAGGAAGGGAGAGAGGAAGAGAGAGGAAGGGAGAGAGAAAGAGAGAGGTAGGGAGGGTTAGAGAGAGACGGGGGAGGGAGAGAGAAAGAGAGAGGTAGGGAGGGTTAGAGAGAGAGGGGGGAAGGGAGAGAGAAAGAGAGAGGTAGGGAGGGTTAGAGAGAGGGAGGGGGGAAGGGAGAGAGAAAGAGAGAGGTAGGGAGGGTTAGAGAGAGAGGGGGGAAGGGAGAGAGAAAGAGAGAGACTTGAAATGAAATGAAAATGAAATGAAAATTATTTATTGACAATAGCCGATTTGGTTTTATGGCCAAGGGGAGGGAATCAACAACAACAACAACAACAACAACAACAACAGCAACAACACAACAACAACAAACCAACAAAAAAGCGAACAAACAAAAACCAACGTATAAAATAAATGCAAACAAATAAGTCAACAATGGGGTGTAAACCACGCTGTATCTAATTTCTGTTTGCTTGGCGCGCGCGCACACACACACACACACACATGCGCGCGGAAGTGCACTTTGCAAACATACACTCCTTCCACCCTCCCAGTGATAATGATGATCATAATGACGACGACATAACAGCAACAACAGCCCATGGCAACAGCAGCGAAAAAGAACTGTGAACACGTTAGTTCCCACCAACAATCAGTCCATCACTGTGAACTCTTAATCCCTATTATCACAGCAGAATCAGTCTCAGTTTCTGAAGGAGGGTTTCACAGCTTTCGGACAAATCCATATTCGCTACACCACATCTGAAAAGATGCCTCACAGCAGCACAACAACCCAACGCCCTGATCAGGCCTGAGTGAATGCATGTCCTAGTGAATTTCTCATACATAACTTTGCCAGAGGACGACACGTTTTGTTGACATGAGTTCTGTTGTTCGTTCGCTAAGTGCGTGCTGCACACAGGACCTCGGCTTTTCATCTCCTCCGAATGATTTGACGCTCGATGTGAGTTCCAGTCAAACTTGGGAGAAAGGGCGAGTTTGGGAATCAAACCCAGACCCTCACGGGCCTCGCCATTAGCAGATAAGTGTCTTAACCATTCTACCACCCTTCCCCATTCTAGAATTTGTGGTGAAGATTGTTCTCTCCTGTCTCACGCCAGCACAGACGATAAGGAGGACTTTCGAAATGGACACTGGTCGTCTAAGTGGAGCGATGGCCTAGAGGTAACGCGTCCGCCTAGGAAGCGATAGAATCTGAGCGCGCTGGTTCGAATCACGGCTCAGCCGCCGATATTTTCTCCCCCTCCACTAGACCTTGAGTGGTGGTCTGGACGCTAGTCATTCGGGTGAGACGATAAACCGAGGTCCCGTGTGCAGCATGCACTTAGCGCACGTAAAAGAACCCACGGCAACAAAAGGGTTGTTCCTGGCAAAATTCTGTAGAAAAATCCACTTCGATAGGAAAGACAAATAAAACTGCACGAAGAATAAAAAAAAGGGGGTGGCGTGTAGTTTTGCGACGCGCTCTCCCTGTGGAGAGCAGCCCGAATTTCACACAGAGAGATCTGTTGTGATAAAATAAATACAAATACACAAATACAAACTACACAAATATTGTGTCTGACCCCGCCCTTCCATACACACAGACGAAAAGGGGTATAGTGGACGGCATTGTCCATTCATCGATGTCAGTGGAGTGGTCATCCAAGGTCTGGCCGCTGTCTCCGCTGTCCATCATCACCCTGGGTGGCTGTGGGCGGCACTGGGGGTGGTGGTAGGGGATATGATGGGGGTGGGGGAATGCGGATTAACACAGCGTTTGGCTGCTGATGGTTCTGGTCATTGTGTGTCTGTGGAGAATTTCTTTCGTCTGATTGCTTCTCTGATCGTTTTTCTTCTTTTGTTTTCTTTCTCACGTAATGGTTTCGTGATTGTTGTTTGTGGAGAGTTTCTTTCTTGGGATTGCTTCTCTCATTGTTTACTTTCCCGTGCAGTGTTTTTTTTTTTTTTTCCGGATTGTGTCCCCTTTTACTTGGATGTTTTATATCATTCTCTTCCCCGGGTCAACCTGTCTCTTCGTGCAGAGGGACGATCTGGAGAGTTCCTTTCGTTTCGTTGCTTTTTCTGTTCTTTTTGTTCTTTTCCCTTTCTCTGCCGTGGCTTTTTCATGCTGAGGATACAATGCTTGTTTTAAGCATCCGTGTTCACACTGAACAGAGAGTCAACACAGCACAGCATGGCTTGGTTCCACACACACACACACACACACACACACTGAAGACACTCCGTCCACCTTATTACCAGTAATGATGATGACAGCAACGATAGCAATTATCGGGGAACTGTGTGTACACTCCAGCGTTCATCAATAATCACCGCATCAGCACAAACTCAATGCCATTATCATTGCTTTTGTGCTGAAGATTGTTCTTCCCAAGTCTCTCCCTGCCCCAGGAGCTCAGAAGGACCTTTGAAGGGACACTGGTCGTCTATAGTGTCTGACCCCACCCCGCCATACTAGCAGACAACGGAGCTATAGTGGACGGCATTGTCCAGTCATCGATGTCAGTGGAGTGGTCATCCAAGGTCTGGCTGCTGTCTCCGCTGTCCATCATCACCCTGGGTGGCTGTGGGCGGCACTGGGGGGTGGTAGGGGATATGATGGGGGTGGGGGGATGGGGGTTAACACAGCGTTTGGCTGCTGATGGTTCTGGTCATTGTGTGTCTGTGGAGAGTTTCTTTCGTCTGATTGCTTCTCTGAACGTTTTCTTTCTCCCGTAACGTATTTGTGATGGTTGTTTATTTTGTCCCTATTTCCTTGGATTTGCTTCTGTATTTCATTCTCTTCCCTGGGTCACTCTTTGTTCTTGTGGAGAGCTTCTTTCTTTGGATTACCTTTCTGATTGTTTTCTTTCTCACGTAATGATTTTGTGATTTTTTTGGCGTTCTTTGTGGTTTTTTGTCCCTATTTACTTGGACTTGTTTCTATATTTCATTCTCTTCGCTAGGTCATTCTATGTCTTTGTGGAGAGTCTCGTTCTTCTGATTATTTCTTCTTTTTCCTCGTGTAGTGATTTTTTATTGTTGCTTTTTTGTTCTATGTATTTACTATGATTAGTTTCAGTATTTTATTCTCTTTCCTAGGTCATTCTATGTCTTTGTGGAGGGTAGCTGTCTGGACAGGATCTTTCTTCCGATTGCTTCAATGATTGTTTTCTTATTCACTAATGCTTTTTGTTCCTATTTACCTGGATTCGTTTCTCTAGTTGGTTTCAGTATTTTATTCTCTTCCCTAGGTCCTTCTATGTCTTTGTGGAGGTGAACGATCTGGAGAGGTTATTTCTTCTGATTGCTTCTGTGATTGGTTTCTTTCTCGGCAATGCTTCTGTGATTGTTGTTTCTTTCTCGGCAATGCTTTTGTGATTGTTGTTTCTTTCTCGGCAATGCTTCTGTGATTGTTGTTTCTTTCTCGGCAATGCTTCTGTGATTGTTGTTTCTTTCTCGGCAATGCTTTTGTGATTGTTGTTTCTTTCTCGGCAATGCTTTTGTGATTGTTGTTTCTTTCTCGTTAATGCTTTTGTGATTGTTGTTTCTTTCTCGGCAATGCTTTTGTGATTGTTGTTTCTTTCTCGTTAATGCTTTTGTGATTGTTGTTTCTTTCTCGGCAATGCTTTTGTGATTGTTGTTTCTTTCTCGGCAATGCTTTTGTGATTGTTGTTTCTTTCTCGGCAATGCTTTTGTGATTGTTGTTTCTTTCTCGGCAATGCTTTTGTGATTGTTGTTTCTTTCTCGGCAATGCTTTTGTGATTGTTGTTTCTTTCTCAGCAATGCTTTTGTGATTGTTGTTTCTTTCTCGGCAATGCTTTTGTGATTGTTGTTTCTTTTTTTCCTATTTTACTTTGATTTGTTTCTATAGTTCATTATATTTCCTAGGTTGTGCTATCTGTTTGTGGAGTGGTGACGATCTGGAGAATTTATTTCTTCAGATTGCTTTTCTGGTTGTTTTTGTTTTCGCGTAATGGAGGTTTTTTCCCCCATTTATTTGGATTTTTTTCTATGTTTTACTACCTTCCCAATATCATCCCATGCCTTTGCAGACAAGTTTATTTCTTCTGATTGCTTCTCTGTTTTCTTTCTCGTGTCATGGATTTTTTATTGTTGTTTTTGTTGTCGGTATTTACTTTGACTGGTTTCTATATCTCATTCTCCTCCCTATTATGTCTTTGTGGAGGGGAGAGGTTTTTTTCTTCTGGTTGCTTCTATGATTGCTTTCTTTCTCACGTAATATTTTTGTGATTGTTGTTTTCTTTTCCCCTATTTACTTTGATTTGTTTCCATATTTCATTATTTCCCCCCAAGGTCATGCTATCTCTTTGTGGAGGGGGACGATCTGGAGAATAATATATCTTTCTTCTGGTTTCGTTCTCGCTGTGATTATTGTTATTTTGTCTCCATTTTGGGGGGATTTGTTTCTATATTTCTTTCTCTTCCCTATGTCCCTCTAGGTCTTTGTGGAGATTTTCTTTCTTCAGTTGCTTCTCTGTTTTCTTTCTCACCGTATAAATTTGTGTTTTTTGTTTGTTTGCTTTGTTTTGTTTCGGTTTTTTTGTTGTTGTCCCTATTCACTTGGACTTGTCTCTATATTCTATTCTCTTCCCTATGTCTCTGTAAGTCTTTGTAGATAGTTCCTTTCTTCTGATGGCTTCTCTGGTTGTTTTCTTCCCGTGTAACGGTGTTTGTTGGTACTGATTCTGTTCACTGTCTGTGTTTTCAGGGGACGGGCAGGTGGCAGGTCGGAGATTTCCTTTCTCTTGATAACGGTTTTTTTTTTTGTTTTTAGTTTTTTTTAATGCTTCCCTTTTGTTGTTTCTTTCTGTGGAACATTTATCTGGACCGTTTTTATCTGTATTTCAATCATTCATTCGTTCATTCATTCATTCATTCATTTTGTGTGTTTCTTCTTTTTATGACTTTAATTCATTCTTTTTTCTTTCTTTCTTTCTTTTGTATTTCATTCTGTCTTTATCGTTTCTTAGTTGTATAGACAGACAGACATATAGACAGTTATAAAGATAAATAAACAGATAGATAGACAGACAGATAAATAGATAGACAGACAGACAGACAGACAGACAGACAGATAGATAGATAGATAGATAGATGGATGGATAAGCATGTTAACAGAAATAATCATGGAGAGAGGAAGAGAAGGTTGAGGGAAAGGCACAGAGAGAGAGAGAGAGAGAGAGAGAGAGAGAGAGAGAGAGAGAGAGAGAGAGAGAGAGAGAGAGAGAGAGTACGAACCTTTTCTATTGAGGGAAAAGAATAAGCACAAAATGGCTTGTTTTCATCCTGCCCTCATGAAAAGTGGGGTGCGGGCAAAAGGAAAGAACGAACTAACGAATATTGTTCCAGGATGATATCAGCACAGGCACACAATATATTTCACATCTTGCCCTGATCGACAGTTTAAAAGAAAATCAAATGCGAAACACTAACATAACATATACAACACATCCATTAACATTTATGTGAAAAACGTCAAAGCTATAATGGAAAACGTTAGAGAGAGAGAGAGAGAGAGAGAGAGAGAGAGAGAGAGAGAGAGAGAGAGAGAGAGAGAGAGAGTATAAGGAAGTTTGGGTAAAGTGTTGATCGTTAAAACTGATAGACCATCATCAAGAGAAGAAAGAAATAAAGAAAGAAAGAAAAGTAAATGGACGAGGAAGTTGCTGTATTGTGAGGAAGAGCATTCGCCAATCATTACGTAGCAAGGCCGTTGAGCAATCAACTTGTTTCACGAGCCTGTAAACGTCCTTCCCTGCCTCTGAAGGAAAGTTCAAGGCAGACAGATGAAGCAAGCCACTTTGATCAACACGATAATCGCCTGTCCTTTTTACGACTGAAGCCAGTCTGTCTAAGCACGTCGTCGGTGATAGAACTTCTGGAGAAACAGGTAAATAAACGTTGGTGCATGCGCTGTTTTAAGCTGTTCAGGAATCTGTACATGCTTGCATGGACGTACGTACGTACGTTCGTGTACACAAACCACACACACACACACACACACACACACACACACACACACACACAAACACACACACAGAGGCACACTATCTTGTACAAGCACACACACATACGCCCATATCCCCCACCCCCAACCCCCCACACATATATACAAAGATATATATATATATATATATATGCACACCCGTACGTTCCAATATTCCGTTGCTCCCACAGTGTAGGCATGCATACACACACATACCTCATCCTCTACCACCATCCCCCCCCCCACACACACACATGCGCACACAGAACTCTCCTGACACTTGTGTACACTTACACCCTCGCGCATGCACACAAACACAAAGACCCACACATACACACAAACACGCACATACACACACGCACAGAGGCTGCCACTGATTGGCCGCAAGAGGGATGGGAAAAGATCTCTGATGCCAAGAGCCTGGCGTCTAGTGTGTTGCTCAGTCTATTGTATTTGGAAAAGCCCACTGTTTTGAAGAAATTTTGGCAATGTTGGTTTGGAAATGATGCCGATATTTGTTTGATTTGCAAAGCATCGTGCTCTACCTTTCATGCTGGACTTACGGCCGCTCCCTCTCTCTGCCTTTGAGGCGATCGATGGTGTGATGGCCTTGTACCTGTTCTTTTTGATATTCTTTGACTTTTCTGAGGATTTCCGATTTTCCTAGATATAGGCCGCTCGTTGTTGTTGCGTTACCGGCAAGTCTGTCAGCTCGCTCATTTCCCTTAACACCTGCATGTCCCGGGTAGTATGACCATGTAACTTAATTAATCTGAAAGTTGCGCATTGCCTTATGCCACTCTGGGCTTCCCATTCCATTTTCAATTTTCTGTATGAGGTTCATTGAGTCGGTTAGAATCATGGCATGTTGGTTTCCGGGCATATGGATAGACGATAGCTACTGGACGGCATGTGTCACAGCTTCAACTTCCATCGTTGGGCTGGAGGTTGTGACTTTGTAGGCAGCATTCTCTTCCCTAATTGTTTTTCCATTTTGTTTCGCAGTGAATCTCCAACCGGATTGGTCTTTGGTGACTGAGCCATCTGTGTATATGATGATGTCCTCTTCTTTACTGTTTTCTTCTATGAGTTGCTTCACTTCTGCATCAGTTTTGCCCTCTGGCCATTCCCGACAATGTCTTCCTAGAGTGGGTGGAATGGCTGTGTTGAATAGATGGTTGAGGTTTTCGGGGGTTTTCTCCCATTCTTTTGTTTCTTTCAGGTCTTGTAGTCGGCATACTAGCTGGATTGTGTCTTCTGCCTGCCCCATCCATGATCTTCCTCGTCCTAGACGGCTGCCTTTTGGTTCTTTGACAGAGACTGAGAGGCAGAGAAAGACGGAGAGAAAGACAGAGACAGACAGGTACAGATATGATGGAACAGGCAGACACTTCTCTTGAAGCGGCACGCTGTTCCCCGCTCTGTCTTTGACATGTCTATGACGCCACCTCCCCCATACCCGCTCCCCGCCTCACCCACCCCCACCCCACCCACCCCCACCCCCACACCCACCCACACCCACACACACCCATCCAACCTCTATCTGCTGGTCATCTGTGTAACGACTTCGCTCTGTGCCTCTTGTGCGGCTCTTTGCCTGGGTAAAGGCACTTAGAAAGATATATAATGTTCATCTGTATAGCATCTATATAGTTATTACCCTGCGGTTCTGACCGATATTTAACAAAACATTTATTGTGAATACAACACACGAACATCACGAAAAATGTGTGCGACGGAAACCGTGTGTGCAGTTAGGCACATAGATATCAGCACAATGTAGACTTTTCCTGCCTACAACTTTTGTATATACGTATGCAAACGTAAAGCGCGGAAACTTTAAAAAAAAAAGTTTTCAGCAGAAGGGACTCCCATGTTTATGTTTTCAGTCTGGAACCATTCCCTGTGATGTGTACTAAAACTAAGGTAAAAAGGCCAGGAACAAAAACTAGTGACATGAAGGACAAGAGCAGCAGCAACAGCAGCAGCAACATTAACACAAACACAAATAGTAGTACTACTAATACTGATATTGACGATGATGTTGGCAATGTTGTACGACCATGACAGTATGATTATATTGATGATAATCTTTGGCTGGAGTGAATAGAGAATATATAAGATAAATAAGAGACTGAGAGAGAGGGAGGGAGAGGGAGAGAGACAGAGACAGACAGACAGACAGACAGACAGAGAGAGAGAGAGGGGGGTGGGGGTTAAAAGGGAGATTGACGGAGACAGAGAGAGACGGAGAGTATCACAAAGTATTGAACTTACGAGAAAAAAAAGAAGAAAAACCAAAACAGCAACAGCTGCAACAGCAACAACAACAGTATATCATCGGACATGAATAGCAAACGAAAATATCCCTGAAGAAAATACATCGATTGGCAGCTGTGGCCGTATATATATATATATATATATATATATATATATATATATATATATATATATATATATATATATATATATAATTTCAGAGGTGTGTGTGTGTGTGTGTGTGTGCGCGCGCATGCAAAGTCGTGTGTGTGTGTGTGTGTGTGTGTGTGTGTGTGTGTGTGTGTGTGTCTTTCTGTGTGTCTGTCTGTCTGTCTGTACGAGTGTCTGTGTGTGTGTCTGTGTTTGTTTATGAGAAGCGCGACATTTCTTACCTTTCCGCAGAAAGATTCCTTTTTAGATTGAAAACATAAACATCAGACTCCTTTTCGCTTTAATATCTTTAAAGGCTTCCGCGCTTTTGCGCTTGCTTACAAAAGTTGTAGGATAAGTCAACATTCCGCTGATATCTATATGCCTAAGTGCACACACGGATACCGATTCGCACTGGCGCATGTGTCGGTGTGCAAATGCATATGTTCGTGCGTATATGCTAGGATCTGTTTTTCTGCTGTGTGTCTGTGGTTTTGTAAAGGTGTGTGTGTGTGTGTGTGTGTGTGTGTGTGTGTGTGTGTGTGTGTGTGTGTATGCGTGTGCGTGTGTGTGTGTGTGTGTGTGTGTGTCTGCGTGTATTAGTGTGTCTTTGTGTGTGCGCGTGCGTGGTGTGTGTGTGTGTGTGTGTGTGTGTGTCTTTGTGTGTGCGCGTGCGTGGTGTGTGTGTGTGTGTGTGTGTGTTTGTGTGTGCGCGTGCGTGGTGTGTGTGTGTGTGTGTGTGTGTGTGTGTGTGTGTGTGTGTGTGTGTGTGTGTGCGCGCATGCAACTGAAAGCTGTCGTAAACTTTCTAACTCTTTCAGCGCCAGGCCAGCCTATCTGAGCTGTTGTGTAAATCACTGTCCCCGCCGTCCATTTTATCAGACATGCTCTCACCTTCTTACCCCATATCCGCGCGCTCTCTTTGCAACTCGGAAGACTGAGAGAGGATACCCAAACAAGTAGGTAATAGCTGTGTATGCACACCTCCTTGGACCAATTCGGCATCTTTACAAAGTCATATTCAAAAACAAAACAAAACAAAACAAACAAACAAACAAACAAAACAACAGCAACAAAACGTGTGTGTGTGTGTGTGTGTGTGTGTGTGTGTGTGTGTGTGTGTGTGTCTGTGTGTGTGTCTGTGTGTGTCTGTGTCCATGAAATTGCCCATTTCATGAAATGAGTAGATATCGTGCCCACTTCAGGAAATGGGCAATGTCATGGATGAGGTTTGAAATATTATTCGCATTGCTATTGCTCAAGACAGATGTGTTATTCGACAATTACAGACTTCTCTCCTCTTTTGCAACATCTCCACTTGCTCCCAGTTTCACACAGAATAAAGTACAGGATCAGCACTCTATGTTATAAATGTATTCACAAATCTGCCCCTTTCTATCTTTGTGGCTGCCTTCACCTCTACACTCCATCTGGCTCTCTACGATCGGCTTCGGATCCACTGTTTACGCATACCCAGATTCAAATACTCCACTGTTGGACGACGTTCTTTCTCTGTCTCTGGACCTTGCATTTGGAATGAACTTCCTCTTTCGCTTCGTCAGGTCTCCGTACTCAGCTCTTTCAAGTCTGGCCTTAAAACCCACCTCTTCCCAAAATAGCCTCCCTTCCCTGCCTCTTCCTTGTCTTTTGTTTCTCCAGTTTTAGAGTCATGCATGCGTGTGAATGACTCGTGCGAAAGCGCGTTGATTTGTCTGTGCACAAGATTCAGCGCTATATAAATATCATTGTTATTATTATTATTATTATTATTATTATTATTATTATTATTATTATTATTATTCTCTATATTGCAGGACTGGGACCTAACACTACCTTTTTTGCACAGGAACAGATCGCTCACCTTGGCAAAGCAGCTCTTCCCCTGAGTGGCAGTCACATCCAACGGACGACAGTACAGATGAAAGTGAACGGAGCTCAAGATCACTGTACTGCCTATTGTTCCTAACGTTCAATGTGAGCAAAAGATCAGCGAGTCCTTGGGGCACATGTTTGCAGCATCGCCAGCGTGACCCATGCACTCTCTGAAGATGGATGACAAGATGGAAAGGTGTGCTAACTTGTGGTCTGTAGAATATGAACAGAAGGTTATTGGTATTTTGAAGCGTGGCAAGACTGGTAGCACACATGAAAGAGAAGATTCTCTCTCTCTCTCTCTCTCTCTCTCTCTCTCTCTCTCTCTCCGTATATATATATATATATATATATATATATATATATATATATATATGCATGTATGTATATATATATATATATGTGTGTGTGTGTGTGTGTGTGTGTGTGTGTGTGAGAGAGAGAGAGCGTGCGCATGTGTGTGTGCAGAAAAATGTCTGATCATGCTGCAACGTAGCCACGCTCACGAAAACCCTCTGTTCATGGGTTGGAATGAAAATTAAGTCCACACGAGAAAAGTTGGCATGTCGCTGTGGACAACACACCCTTTCTGAACATCTTCTGTAAATCATGATATCCATCATATGCTCTCGCTCCTTTTCAGAGTTTCGGCAGCCATACCCCTCTCTCATATCATTCCCCGTCCTCCCCCCCCCCTCTCTCTCTTGCCCTCTCTCTCTGTCGCTCCCCCTCTCTCTCTCTCGCCCCTCTATCTCTAATATTTTTAACCTTCCTTACTTCGTATACATTTTACGTTCGTTCGTTCTTTCGGTCTCTCTCTTTCCCAGTTAATCTTTCCCACTATCTCTCTGATTTTCTATAGGTCTGTCTGTCTCTCCTATCTCTCTGTCTCGCTTCGTCTAAATCCGTTTTTCCCTGTTTGTCTCTGTCTGTCTTTCTTTTCCTCTCTCTCTCTCTCTCTCTCAATCTCTAGTTTTCTCTCTCTCCCTTTCTCTCACCGTCCCTCTCTCTGTTTCTCTGCCTCTCTTCGTGTCGTTCCCATCTCTCTCTCTCTCTCTCTCTCTCTCTCTCTCTCTCTCTGTCTCTCTCTCTCTCCCCCACTCGGTTTTTTCCTCCACACGTTTGACTGCAAATCGATACGAACAATGATGGCCGTGTTGCCTCCAAGTTTTATCCCCCAATTTCGACAGGAGGATGTACGCCGGTATAATATAGGAAAGGAAGTTCTCAGAGAGAGCGACAGACAGAGGAGAGAGAGAGAGAGAGAGAGAGAGAGAGAGAGAGACAGAGAGACAGAAAGAGAGAGGGGGGAGGTTCGGCTAAACAATAGCACCGAATAAAGAGGTATTGACTGAATATTGTTTTGTATTGGATTGCATTGGCTTTTAATGGATTAGATTGGAGAGAGGAAGCAGGAGAGAGGAATACGGTAAGACAGACAGACACACACACACACACACACAGAGAGAGAGAGAGAGAGAGAGAGAGAGAGTGTGTGTCTGTGTGTTTGGGGGTGGTAAGACGAAGAAAGAGAGAGAGACAGAGAGACAGAGAGAGGGATGATGGGAAGGAGATGGGAGAGAGAGAGAGAGAGAGAGAGAGAGAGAGAGAGGGAGAGACAAACAGACAGGCAAACAGGCAGAGAGAAAAAGAGGAAGATTGGCAGAGAGAAAAAAAGAGGGAGGGATAGAGACAGAAAAAAATCGATAGAAAGAAAAGGAGTGTGTGTGTGTGTGTGTGTGTGTGTGTGTGTGTGTGTGTGTGTGTGTGTGTGTGTGTGTGTGTGTGTGTGTGTGCTGGACAGACAGAAACAGACACACAGGCAAAGAAACAGACATACAGAGGCAGAGTGAGGTAAAGAAAGACAAATAGAGAAGGATAGATAAGACAAACCGAGACAAATAGAGAGGAGAGACAGAGAGAGGAACATAAAATGGAGTCCGAGAGAGAGAGAGAGAGTAACTGGAGAGAGACATAATGAAAGAAATAATGATAGTGGAGACAGCCAGACAGAGACAGACAGACAGACACAGACGGACAGAAAGCCAGAAGACAGAGACAGACAAACAGGCAGCTAATGGGAAGATGACATTGATCTTTTGCCTTTTGATCTTTTTTTTTATGCGTCACATATCCCTGACATACTGTGGGAACGAACTTGTGTCTGTCATTTTCATAAGCAAGTCTATTATCTGAGAATGTCCTTAACCCAATTGATAACATAACTGACCAAAAATGGCACACCTAACGTTACACCAAGAAACGCTTTTATCTCCTTTAAGTTTGCGATTATCTGAAACATTAATGTCCTGCTGCTCAAAGTGTTTATTACTTCGAATATTGTAGTAATGGTTTATAGTTATAGCAAGGTCATATCGGATGATACCTTTATAGAAATCGTGGCGATATTTACGTTCTTGTATGATTTTGTATCTTTTGTTATGTTTCCTTCATAATTTGCTTTGGTTCTTATCAGCACGATTTGGATTTTTTTCTTCCTGTTTCGTTTCAGTTTAGTGATTTGAGTTATAGACAGTTTGTGTATTGTTTCCCTCTTCTGTAAACAGAGTGTCTTCCACAACCATCTAAAACATCGTTTCAATTTGATTTATGTTCGAAATATCATCTCACGTTTTGCAATTATTTGAGATTATATGCCAAATAGATATGATGATAAAAATCGTATCAACGGGGTAATATTCCGTTTGTAGATCTTTTCCATTAAGTAAAATGAATTATTGTATCTTTTTTTTTTAAACATGAAAACTTCGCAACACAATTCTACGCTAAAAAACAAACAAACAAAAACAAAAACAAACCCCCAAAATAGCCAACAAACTTTCAGAACTATGTTCGTGTGTGTCCGATCTATTAGATCAGATGAATGAATACGCAATGACACAGAAAGAAAAAAAAGGAAAAAAAGAAAAGAAAAAAAGATTGACAGATATATAGAGAGAGTGAAAGAATGAATGGACAAATGAAAGAATGAATTTCTGAGTCTAACAGAATAAGCCAACAACGCAGTTTTCATCCAGCTCTCGAAAGGGGAAATGGGGGAAAATAGAGACAGAAAAACAAAAGAAAAGGAGTAAAGAAATAAATTAACAAACAAGATCACAACAATAACAAACATTCAAAGCATCAGATACACACACACACACACACACACACACACACACACACACACACACACACACACACACACACAGACACACACACACACACACACACACACACACACACACAGAGAGAGAGAGAGAGAGAGTGGCAATGCCTGTATGTGTGTATGTGAAACATGTGGAGTATGTCACTGCGTGAAATGCGTGAAGCACGTGATTTTCGGTTTGGTTTCCACTAAGAACAGACTAGCTGGCAGAAAAGAGAAACAAAAAATATGAACAAGCTTCAGAGCTTCTTCCCAGGAAGACAGACTTTATTTGGACAAATTTCATAGTAAATTGTATACTGGATGATTTTTTCCCCCCTTTTTTTTTTTTTTTTTTTTTTTTTTTTTTTTTTTTTTTTAGGATGCCCAAACGTTGCTCAGCGTTACGAAAGTTCCCAACTCAGCGCTGACTTTCTTGAGGCTGTGCAGACTTACCGCTGCTATATTTGTACTTGTGCAAACGGGTACGGAAACTGTGCATAGGCTGCAAGGACTTCTGCAGTGACGAAGAGCACTGTTGAAGGAAAAAAGGGTGGTGGCAGAGTGGTTAAGACGCTCATCTTCCAGTGCAGTATCCGTGAGAGCCTGGGTTCGGTTCTCAGTCTGGTCATTAGGATCAGACGATAAACGGAAGTCCCGTGTGCAGCACGCTCCTGCCGCACTGAAAAATAACGCATTATAACCAAAGTGGTGTCCCCTGGCAAAATTATGTTAAAAAAAAAAAAAAAATCCATATGATCACTTGGGCTATGCTGTCATGCATTTGCTTTAGCAGAGTGGTGAAGCCTATATGGATTAGTCCCAGCGCAGTGACGCCTTCATGAGAAA
Source organism: Babylonia areolata (assembly GCF_041734735.1). Classification (NCBI taxonomy): domain Eukaryota; kingdom Metazoa; phylum Mollusca; class Gastropoda; order Neogastropoda; family Buccinidae; genus Babylonia; species Babylonia areolata. Next base: position 37,166,507 of record NC_134879.1, read on the forward strand.
ACCGAAACAGAATCTGCACAGTGTGAGTGTACTTTCCAGCTGGAGACTGCTTTACTGAGAACGTGTGCAGCTGCTGGAAGGGTGAGTATTCATGATTGTTTGGGGAAAAACTGTTTGTCTCTTTTCATTGTAAACAAAGTGATTTTCGAAGTTGCGCCCGACAAATCAGCTGTTTGAGACAGACGGACAGACGGACGGACACACATACGTGTTGCACGCGCGCGCGTACACACACACACACACACACACACACACACACACACACACACACACACACACACACGCCATAGCAGCTGTGGCCTGCGAGTGTTAGCATTCCCCCCCCTTACATCACTCCCACCCCCATCCTCCCCCAAGAAGATAGATGGGAAGTGTCTGCGCCCCTGGTCACGTGGTGTTAAGCGGGCGGCCACGTGACCTTCCGGAAGTGATGGAAGTCTGAAAACTTAATAATATATACGCGCTTATGTGGACGTCCATTTTACTTAACGCGATTTTCTGGAGTTAGGTTAAAGTCTTCCCCTACATCCCCTACCCCCCTCCCATCCTCTACCACCACCACCTCCACCCATCTCCGCCCTGCTGACGTCAGCCTCATAAAATGTTTGGAGGGAAAAGAAAACTGATTAAAGTATAGAAAAAAAAGGAGGTAGGCATGAAAATCAGCAGAGAAGACACAAGAAGAAAGAAAAAGAGAAAGAAAACAACGGGGAGAAAAAGAAGGGAGAAAATATAGAGAAAGTGAAAGAGGTAGAAATATGAGGAAAAATAAATGACGGAAATAGAAAAAAATAGAAAGGAAACGCTGGCTTGAAACAACCACCACTAGCACCACCACCGCACCGACAAGGGATCGCGTGAATATAATGTTAAGTCATTCCGTGTGTGTGTGTGTGTGTGTGTGTGTGTGTGTGTGTGTGTGTGTGTGTGTGTGTGTGTGTGTGTGTGTGTGTGTGTGTGTGTGTGTGTGTGTGTGTGTGTGTGTGTGTGTGTGTGTGTGTGTGTGTGTGTGTGTGTGTGTGTGTGTGTGTGTGTGTGTGTGTGTGTGTGTGTGTGTGTGTGTGTGCGCGCGCGCACTGTTATTGTAGCGTTGTTTCATGAACGACATTGACGGACCCGCCAGTACCAAGGTATAAATGAACGGACTCAGCAAATATCTTAACGCTGACTTTGGGTGCAGATGAGGAATCTGCGCCAAGGTGGGTCTCAACAGTGGTCACCCCACCAACTGGAACTCGATGAGGAGTCCAGGAACATGACAAACATTTTCTAACACACGTTCGCTCACGCTGATAAAAGTGTCTGAACTTCGGTGCCACCGTCAGCGCCGCTGAAATCTTTCAGAGTCATATTGCTAAAGTATTTGTTGTATTTGTATTTCTTTTTATAACAACAGATTTCTCTGTGTGAAATTCGGGCTGCTCTCCCCAGGGAGAGCGCGTCGCTACACTACA
>NC_134879.1:37172960-37200460 GCF_041734735.1 Babylonia areolata
ATTTGCTCATGCCGCGCGCGCGCGCGTGTGTGTGTACGTGTGTGTGTGTGTACGTGTGTGTGTGTGTATGTGTGCGTGTGTGTGTGTGTGTGTGTGTGTGTGTGTGTGTGTGTGTGTGTGTGTGCGTGGTTGTGTGTGTGTGTGTGTGTGCGTGCGTGCGTGGTCGTGTGTGTGTGTGTGTGCGTGCGCGCTTGCTTGCTTGCGTGATGTAGCCTACATATCAGTCTGGTCACTGACACTGAACCTACCTTGTCAATGTATTAATGTAAAACAGAAGGCGAAAACAAAACCATTTTATTGAAACCGCTGAAGTTCTTCTGTCTTCAAAGTCCCGTTTTCAGTCCTAGTCCCTGGTCTTTTGAACGGCCACGCCTACAGACAAAAAACGGGTGTTTTGGTACATCGAACCGTACTTCCCCAAACCAACTACCTATTTCTCAAGGGGTTGGCCAAGATAGACAGTGGGATCCCTGAAACAAAACAGCACAGAAGGCTTCATTTGCATTTTATTTCACCTTCATAGAGCCATCCATAGATTTGTCAAGGGACACAGCCATGGTCATAGCCAACCTTTCATTTACTTGTCGTTCATTTCCATAATTCCAAGTGGGTTTTCCCGTCAGTTATCAAAGCTGCTTGCCCTCCTCCACCACCACCCCCTCCCCCGTCCTCCTGCCAACGGTTTCTTTTGCTCAAGCACTCCGAATCCAGCTGACGTTATTATCATCATCATCATTGTGTTTCATCCCGAAGGGGACGACGCAAAGAGATTGTGTTTGTCTGGTTTGGCTATCGAGGGAAATATCTCGTGAACAGTCGCGCCTACTCAGCTTAGCTTTTTCAGCCAGGAAAAAAAAGGGGGGGGTGGATGTCTGTCTTACCAAAGAAAACAACAATAACAACGAAGACAATGACAGCAGTAACAACAACAACAACAACAACAACAGCAAAACGACAGTCAAGTAACTCGTGCTGAATCGATATTGTTTTCACGCTACACACACACACACACACACACAGAGGGAGAGGGAGAGACAGAGACAGAGATTCTGTTCTAGTGGATTCCGCTCCTTTTGCTTACAATATTCTAGGTGCTGCCCGGAAAATGAGCGCGAGAAAGAAACAAAAACTACAACATTAACAACAAAAGAGAAGAAAGAAAGAAAAAAAGCCAAACTCCCAGAATTCTGTGATTTCACCTGTACTGTATGTTTTCTTTGGGTAGGCGGACACTGTTACGTGTTTGCCTTCAAGGCGTGGACATGCGCATTGGGTTATAATTATAGCTGGTCAGGCATCTACCTGGCAGATGTGGTCAGCGTGTAAATGGAGTTGGGCGGAAGGGCAAGACCGAGACATGAACCAAGACTGTCACGGACACTATTGGCAGATAAGTGTCTTGACCATTCGGCCACGGAGACGTATAAAGTTTCACACACACACACACACACACACACACACACACACATATATATATATATATATATATATATATATATATATATATATATATATATATATATATATATATGGTGGTGTGTCCATCGAGATCGATGATGACCATCGTTGTCATCCAGATGGGGGATGGGGGGAGGGTGGTGGTGGGGTGGGGGGAAGGATGCTCATGAGTCTATCTGTGAGTGCGCAGATGGCTGTATAGTCCAATCTGCGCACGAAATGTTCGCTGACAGTTGGGGCAGACAAAGACAGGCATATCATTGTCAGGGAGCTTGTTTGCCCGTGACTTTCTGGCCTGCCTCTTCTGAACAGCTGCAGCAGTCCTGTTGGCCTCGCACAACTTGGCGCCTTTGTGCACAGCAGCGCGCCATTTGTTACGGTCCACTGCAGATTCCTCCCAGGAGTCAGGGTTGATATCAAACGCTTTCAGAGAGACCTTCAGAGTATCTCTGAAGCGCTTCTTCTGACCTCCGTGTGATCTCTTCCCTTGTTGCAGCTCGCCATAGAAGAGCCTTTTGGGCAGCCGATGGTCTGGCATGCGCGCCACGTGTCCAGCCCAGCGAAGCTGGGACTGCATCAGGATGGTGAAGATGCTGGGAAGGGTGGCTTTTGCGAGCACCTCTGTGTCTGGGGTCCTGTCTTGCCACTTGATGTTCAGTAGCTTCCTGAGGCATGTTGTGTGGAAGTGGTTCAGCTTCTTGGCATGTCGTTGGTACACTGTCCAAGTTTCGCAGCCGTACAGTAGTGTGGGGAGAACTACTGCTCTGTAGACCTTTAGCTTGGTCTCAAGACTAATGCCTCTTCTGTTCCAGACATTTGCATTGAGTCTACCAAAAGTTGCACTTGCTCTTGCAATCCTGACATTCACTTCATAGTCGATGGTCGCATTTCGTGACAGTGTGCTGCCAAGGTATGTGAACCGCTCCACCGCACTGAGTCTCTGACCGTTGACTGTGATGTTGGGCTCAACGTAGGGTTTCCCTGGGGCTGGCTGATGGAGAACTTCAGTTTTCCTCGTGCTGATGGTAAGGCCGAAGTTCCTGCTGGCAGTGGCAAACTTGTTGACGCTGAGTTGCATGTCAGCTTCAGATCCAGCGTTGAGGGCACAGTCATCAGCAAACAAAAAGTCTCTGATGATGTCTGTCATGACCTTCGTTTTTGCTTGAAGCCTTCTGAGGTTAAACAGCTTGCCATCTGTTCGGTACTTTAGGCCAATTCCAACATCGCCATCTCTGAAGGCATCAGTAAGCATTGCAGAGAACATGAGGCTGAACAGCGTTGGAGCCAGGACGCAGCCTTGCTTGACACCATTTGTGACAGGAAAAGGAGCAGATGTTTCACCATTGTCCTGGACTCGAGCCTGCATGCCTTCATGGAATTGGCTGACCAAGGAAATAAATTTCCGAGGGCATCCGTACTTGGCCATGATCTTCCACAGTCCCTCTCTACTCACGGTGTCAAAGGCCTTAGTGAGGTCGACATAGGTGGAGAACAGATCAGCATTTTGCTCCTGACATTTCTCTTGCAGCTGCCTTGCAGCAAACACCATGTCGGTGGTTCCGCGCTCTTTCCGGAATCCACATTGGCTCTCAGGCAAATGACCTTGGTCAAGGTGTGCTGTGAGGCGGTTTAGTAGGATCCTGGCAAGTATCTTGCCTGCGATGGAGAGCAGGGAAATGCCCCGATGGTTATCACAGGCTTGCCGGTTCCCCTTTCGCTTGTACAAGTGAATGATAGATGCATCTTTGAAATCCTGGGGGATCGTCTCTTCTTTCCACATGAGTGAGTACAGCTGATGAAGCTTCTCAGTCAGCACAGTGCCTCCATCCTTGTAGACCTCTGCTGGTATGGAGTCTGAGCCAGGTGCTTTGCCACTGGATAGCAGACGGATTGCTTTCTGGGTCTCAAGAAGTGTTGGCGGATCGTCCAGTGCTTCGTTGGTGGGGACTTGTGGGAGACGGTCTATGGCTTCATCATTTATGGAGGAAGGGCGATTTAAGACACTGTTGAAGTGCTCAGCCCATCGTTCGAGAATGTTCTCCTTCTCGGTGATCAAGGTATTCCCATCTGCACTGAGGAGGGGGGATGATCCTGAGGATGTGGGGCCGTAGACTTCTTTTAAGGCATCATAGAACCTCTTCATATCGTGCCTGTCAGCATATCCCTGGATCTCATCAGCTTTGTCACTCAGCCACTTATCCTGCATCTGGCGTAGCTTTTGCTGAACAGTCCTGCGGATGGCATTGTACGCATCCTTTTTTGATGTGGACTTTGGGTTGCTCAGGTGGGCTTGATGCAGACGGCGTTTCTCATCCAGAAGCTGCTTGATTTCATCACAGTTTTCATCAAACCAGTCTTTGTGCTTTCTGATCATGGGTCCCAGGGTCTCTGAAGCTGTACTATAGATCAGCTCACGCAGGGTCCTCCAGTCAGACTCCACATTCTGGTTGTTCAGAGAGGCGGATTCCAGACGATCTTCCAGCAGCTCCACAAAGGACTGTTTGATGGTGATGTTTTTCAGCTTAGCGATGTTGAGCCGTTTTGGAGCCTTCTGGCCTTGGGGGCGTCTCTTTGGCTGGATTCGAATATTCAGCTTCGAGACTACAAGGCGATGGTCTGTCCAACACTCGGCGCCGCACATGGTCTTTGTTACACGTACATCTTGCCTATCCCTTTTCCTGACGATGACATAATCGATGAGATGCCAATGCTTTGAGCGAGGGTGCATCCATGACGTCCTGTTACGGGTAGGGAGGCAGAAAACTGTGTTGGTTATCAGCAGTTCGTGCTCTGCACATGTCTGAAGCAAAAGCAATCCATTTGGGTTGCAGTGGCCCACACCATGCTTTCCAATCACTCCATCCCAGGAGATGTAGTCAGAGCCAACTCTAGCATTGAAGTCCCCAAGAATGATGAGCTTGTCTGCTTTAGGGATGGCAGCAATGACAGAGTGAAGGTCCTCGTAGAACTTCGCCTTCACTTCATCCGGGTTGGTCATGGTTGGGGCGTAGGCACTGACAATGGTGAGGTGCTTCTGGCCAGATGCCAGTGGGAGTTTCATGGTCATAAGCCTATCGTTGACTCCCTTTGGGATTCCAGCTAGCTTGCTGACAAGTGCTGTTTTTACTGCAAAACCAACACCAGCCTCACGTCGCTCTTCGCTTCCTCGTCCACTCCAGAAGAAGGTGTAACCAGATCCCCGTTCACAGAGCTCGCCTTCGCCTGCAAGCCGAGTCTCACTCAAGGCTGCGATGTCGATATTGTATCTGGCGAGTTCGGATGCAACTAGTGCTGTTCTCCTTTGGGGTCTGTCTGCGTTATCTCTGTCCAGGAGAGTCCTTATGTTCCAAGCACCAATGGTGAGAGGAACGATCCTTGTTTTTTTCTTTTCTTTCTCTTTGTTTCGACCGCTGATGTAGGGTCCCCGCCAGCCGCGGTATGCTGGCCAGGGTGATATGGAGCAGGCAATTTTTAGGGCACCTTTTCTAGCCCCTTCCTCATGCTAGGGAGGTGAGCAGTGCATTCCTAAAGAGGGCTGCTCAGACGCTCAGACGGCTGCCGAGCTCCATCGCTGCTCCTGTCGACGAAGAACGACCCTATGGCCTGAGCCGCCTGCGTGCAGGTCTGCGGCTGCGACTCCCAGTGTACCCACACCTGTCGTTTCGTCGCTCGCCTGTCGCCACAGGACTTGGGGGTGATGAAATGATGAAGGATGAAAGGTCATTTTGGATGACTGATGACTTGCGCGATGAGTTTGTTTAAAGTGAAGAGGAGTTGCGCAACGTCGACCTCACTCTCTCGTCCGGGTCCACCAATTTCCAGTGGCAAGACTAAGTCGAGACGACTGGAGGATGAGCACGGATGCAGTGGATGACCAAGATATCCTTTCGGTGTCTCATCTTGCTCTCTGCACTCCACAGTGCGTTGCTGTAACCGCCTTCCTCTCCGTTGAACCGATAGGTTTCTTCCGCAGATTCTGCCGGATCCAGACTTCGCATGCATGGGTAGACACACCCCGGGGGCCAACTGCGTGTGGCATGCACACAGCACGGTGGAGCTAGATGGCCGTCGGTGGCTCTCCTGAGCCGACGCCCTTTTATGGATCTCCATAAGGGTGTCTAGCCACCCGCCTCACCAGTCCCAGAAGGGAGTGGTGGGAGTGCCGGTTTAGTCGTCGGCAACCCGACCCTGAACAGGTTGTACTGGATTACAGGTTACCAGTAGCAGATCTAATGACCTGACCTGTATATATAATGTATAGATATGTATGTTGATGGAGTCTCCTCGGTCCGACGGATGAGTAGGCAGGCAGGCTTATTTGTCTGTGTGTGTCCTCACATGGGAGAAGAAGCCGATTCTGGATGCGCAGCACTTCCCACAGGTGTTGCAAGGGAAAACGTCTCCAGAAGGTGAGCCCTGCTTCCTTCGCTCACGTTTCTCCTTAATGATCAGCGTTCTCTTGTTTTCAAACGTCTTAATGCCACTAGAGCACAGCATCCTCCAGCGACAGCGGTCAAGGGCATCAGTTTCCCAGGAAGCGATGTCTAGTCACAGGCTTTGAGGTTTGTCTTCAAGGTGTCCTTGAAGCGCTTTCAGGGTCTTCCAAGTTCGCGGTGGCCTTCCTTCAGCTGGCCATACAAAAGCATCTTCAGGATCCTGCTGTCTGTCATGCGGACAACGTGTCCGGTCCAGCGTAGCTGGCACTGGATCAGCAGGCTTTCGATGCTGGGCAGGCCGCTCCTCTCTAGGACCTGGAGGTTGGAGACCCTGTCTTGCCACTTTATGCCGAGGATCTTTCGCAGGCATCTCTGGTGAAACTGCTCAAGTTGTTGAATGTGACGGCGATACGTCGTCCATGTTTCACAGCAGTACAACAAGGTGGTCAGCACAACAGCTCTGTAGGTTTTCATCTTGGTGCTGAGCCTGATGCCTTTGTTGTTCCACAGCCCGTTGTTGAGTCTTCCAAAGGGCTCCGTTGCTGCATAGGGTGCTGCCCAGGTAGTAAAACTTGTCGACTGACTTGATCTCTGTGTCATTGATCTTGATACAGGTGGGGGGGAGGCACTGGCGTTCTGTGAGCTAGCCGGTTGGTACATGGACTCGGTCTTGCTGAGGCTGATGGTGAGTCCAAAGCGCCTGCAGGAGGTTGAGAACATGTCCATAATGAACTGCATGTCCTCATGGGTGTGTGCAGCAAGCGCGCAGTCATCAGCGAAGAGGAGCTCTCTCATCAGTGCCTCAAACACCCTGGACCTGGCATGGAGTCGCCGCAAGTTGAAAAGTTTGCCATCTGTGCGAAACTGAATGTAGATGCCCCGGTCACAGTCTTGGAAGGTGTCAATCAGCATGGCAGAGAAGAGAATGGAGAACAGTGTGGGTGCCAAGACGCAGCCCTGCTTCACTCCATTTACCATAGGGAACGGATCCGACATGTCAGTATTTTCCTGTACTCTCGCCTGCATGCCATCGTGGAAAGGCGCAATCAGCTGGATTAGGCTCTCCGGGCAGCCGAACTTTAGGAGGATCTTCCACAGACCATGGCAGTTCACTGTGTCAAAGGCCTTAGTCAGGTCTACAAAGACCATGTGGAGCTCCTTTTCTGCTCACGGCACTTCTCTTGCATCTGGCGTACGGCAAACACCATGTCACATGTTCCCCTGCCTGAGCGGAAGCCGCACTGTGCTTCAGGGATGACTGTGTTGGAGACATGGTCAACCAGTCTGTTCAGTATGATGCGGGAGAAGATCTTGCCGGCAATGCAGAAGAGAGAGATTTCACGGTGGTTATCGCAGGATGTTTTGTCTCCCTTCCGTTTGCAAATGTGGACAATAGAAGCATCCTTGAAATCATGGGGGACCTCCCCTCTCTCTCCCAGATAGACTGGAACAGGGCGGTCAGCTTGTCTGTCAGCACCTCGCCTCCATACTTGTAGACGTCAGCCTGGATTCCATCCGCTCCTGGTGCTTTTCCTGACGTTGTCAGCTTCAGGGCCTTCTGGGTCTCGACCTTGGTGGGAGGGGCAGCTAGCGTGTCATTGACTGGTAGCTGTTGAGGGGGGTGTTGAAGTGCTCTGCCCAGCTGGCAAGGATGTCTTTCTTGTCTGTCAGGAGGGTGGTCTGGTCCGAGGCTCGGACAGGGGTTGGAGACCATCATGGAAGGTCTTCATGTCGTGAGCATCAACAGCAGACTGAAGCTCTTCGGACTTTCTATCCCACAAGGTGTTCTTCATCTCACACAGCCTCTTCTGTGCGAGTTGCTTGGTTTGCAAGAACTGGTTCTCCTTCTCTGGCAGTCTTTATTGTGTTCAGGAGCTTGGAGAATCCAGAGTCGTTCTCGTCAAACCAGTCTTTGTGGCTCCTCTGTACGAAGCCGAGTGTGTCAGCTGCTGCTGTGTACACAGCATCTCTAAAGGCGCTCCATACCTCTTCTACATCAGTCGATGCAGGAATTTCTTGGAGAGCTACTTGGATTTGCTGCTGCAGCACGTCCTTGGTGATAGGGAGGCGGTAGATGTTCAGCTTCCTATGGGGTTTCTGTCTGGCTGGTTGGAGCTTGCGTGCAAGTCTGATGTTCATCTTGCTGCGTACCAGGCGATGGTCCGACCAACAGACTGCTCCTCTCATGCAGCGTGTAATGGAAACATCACCTCTGTCCCTCTGCCGGACAATCACATAGTCCAGCATGTGCCATTGTTTGGAGCGGGGGTGCATCCATGTGTTCTTCTACTTGTCCGCTTGTTGGAATAGGGTGTTGGTTATGGTCAGTCCATGTTGCGCACAGAGCGAGAGCAAAAGCAGTCCGTTGGAGTTACACTTGCCAGTACTGTGCTGTCCTAGGACTTTTGGCCACGAGGAGAAGTCCACGCCGACGCGGGCATTGAAATCCCCAAGGATGACAAAACGAAGGTAATCGCGCAGTATCCCCTGAATTCTTAACTATAAATCATCGGTTGAGTTTACTGTGAACTGTTAGAAATTGAGACTGAATGCTCTGCCCTAAAGCCGGATAGTTCGGCGCCAGCCACCACAGCCCTAAATATAATCAATCATAAAAATGCTCTTTTCCTCTTTCGCCTGTCTTGTTACGATATGATTTTCACTGGTTTATATCTTAATCTTGTTTCAAGCTCCAAACATCAAAGCAGCCATCTCAAGAGAGAGAGAGAGAGAGAGAGAGAGAGAGAGAGAGAGAGAGAGAGAGAGAGAGAGATGTATGTTTGTATGTATGTATGTATGTTTGGATGGATGGATGTTACAGGGACATATGTCTGACCGACACAGACCCACGCTGATCAGGCCCTGACTGGGACACGGCAGGAGACCAAAATGATGAATTCTCATGATTTGGATTTTTGATGGATTTTGATTCTTGAACATCTCTTCTATTATATGCATAAGTTTTTCCACTGTAAAGATGTCTTTAACAATGAAAACAAAAGCCAATACAGATTGCCTGCTGAATCACGGAAGTGTTTATTTTGTTCAATTTTGACGCAAGTCGTCAAGTTTCTGGCCTTGACAACATACCTTGGACTTGCTCAATGATGAGTAAACCTACAACCATGAGACTTTGCATGATTCTTTTATGACATGTTATTGAAGTTTTGTCATGAGAATGTATGAAAATATTCTCTGGGTTTTATTTCATAGGAGTTCCAATCTTTTCACCCATTGTAAATTTTGAGGATTTCGCAATACCCAAATTTCAAAAATTCATAAAAAGTACAATAATTGAAGAATCAACACAATCTCACGTGAAAATGAAGATAATGTCATTGTGTATCAAGTCCACATAACAAAAAGTGTCTGCATGCACCACATGGACCACAAACCCGATTTTTTGTTATACATTGTTTGGCGGCCATTTTGATTTGTTTTCATAGCAACGGGTATTTGCAAAGATCTAAGAACACTTTTTTGTGATCCACAAGTGATGATACACCTAGTAGACCAAAAAACAAAAAAACAAAAAAAAAATAGTCGGAGAGAAAAAAAAAGTCGTTATTTGACTGTAGTTGAAAGTAAGAAACTCCCCAATTATAATACTACATTTTACAACACATTTTTTATTTCATCCATAAAGATTTGTTTGAACAGTTAATATTGCAAGAGAAATCGTGACTACCATGTTCTTCTGCGAAAACATCGGTGATTGCTTGATCCAAAGATGTCAGCCCGCTCACCACCACCACCACCACCCCTCCACCCCCTCACACGCACACACACACCCCAAACACACACACACATCGCCACCTTGGTTGCAGTCCCTGTCCACGAAGACACGTTCGGTCATCAGGTCCCATCAGTTTGCTGACTGGTAAAGGACAATGCACGGACTGTCTGGAGACGAGAAAGGTCAATGGCCAAGTGTGTTGTAACACTTACACTGTCCTCATGACACACTCTGGCTTCACCCTCGTTTCACCGAGCGCGTGAAATGTGTTCACTGTTCTGACAACCCGAAGCACTGGCAAGAGCGGATATCATAGTATTTGTACTTTTGTTGTTGTTGTTGTTGTTCATTTCATTTGGCATTGTTGATTTTATGACACAAACACGCAAGTGTGCACATACACACATTAACACACACACACACACACACACACACACAGGCAAAGGCAGACAGACGGACAGAGAGAGAGAGAGACAGAGAGAGAGAGAGAGAGAGAGAGAGAGAGAGATCTGAACAAGTACTCATCTTTGCAAACCCAAATGCGAAAAGTTACGTTTGTTGCATACTGTGTCAGTAATCTTTCTTTTTTTATCTTTTCTTTTTTTTCCCCTTTCTGTTCTTCTCTGTCACTTTCTCTCCTCACCCCAGTCTCGTATTCCTCTTCCTCCCCCTCCTTCTCTTTCTCATAGCTCTCCCTCTTTCTTTCTCTTCTCTTTCTCTGTTTCCCGAGTTGTTCCTCTCAATCTTTTTTCTTTGTTGAGGTTTTTTTTTTAGAGTGACCAACCTCGTGTTTTTTGTTTCATTTATTTATTTTCTTTTGTAGCCAGTCGACTTGGAGGGGTGCCACTCAAACGGTAAACGTGAGTGTTGTGCTGTGAATTAGATGGCCCCTGTTTTGTGTTTCAAGTTTGTTTATCTGCCCTTGTCTTGGGATGGTTCCCTTCCTGCTCTGCACGGCAAATCAAATTTCCTCCCTTGGTGTTGGCGTTTTGCACGGTCAGTCTGCTTTTTTCTTTCTTTCTTTCTTTTGTTGTTCTTGTCTAGTTTTTTGCTCTTTGTTAATTTCTTTCTTTCCCTTTCATTCTGTCTTTCTTTCTTTTTTTTTCCTTTCTTTTCCTCTCCTGTTGCTAGCGTTCTGAACGGTTAGTCATCTTTTTTTTTTTCTTTTTTTGTTGTTGTTGCTTCGTTTTGGCTCTTTATTGATTTCGTTCTTTTCTACTTGCTTTTTCTTTCTTGCTTGCTTGGTTCTTTCTTTCTTTGTTTTTCTTTTCCTCCCCTGTTGCTGGCATTTTCTACGGTTAGCCTTTTTTTCTTTTTTTTTGTTGTTGTTTATTTTTTTTAGTTTTTGCTCTTTATTGACTTATTTCTTTCTCTCTTTCTTTCTCGACCTTTTTCTTTCTTTCTTTCTTCCATCACTCCTTCCTTCGTGTTCATCTGTCATTCTGTCTTTAGTTTGTATATCATTGTTTTCTTTCTTGTTTTCTATTCATCTGTCATGCTGTCTTTCTTTCTGTTCTTTGCTTGTACCAGCGTTGCTTAGTTTCTATTATTTCGTCTTTTTTGTCTTTTTCTGTTTTATGTTTTGTTTTGTTTTTTAAATCTGTCTTTGTTTCTTTGCTTATTTCTTGCTTTTGTTTTTGTGGTTCCTTCCTTCCGTATGCTTTTAACCACTTTTATCTTTTCTTTCTTTCTGTTCTTCACATTCTTGCTGTTCTCATCTCTCCCCTCCATTGAAAAAAAAAGTTCTTTGCTCCTGTTCTTTCTATTTTTCTATGTCAATTTTGTCTTTCCTTTAAGGATGTTTTATTCATAACTTGTTCATAATTTTGTTTGTTTGTTTGATTGATTTTTTTAAAATAGTTATCTATGCAAACGGTTTTATTATTGTTTTTTTCTTTTTTTCTTGCCACCTTCTTGCAACTCTATTTTCCGTTCTTCCCTTCATACTGTTCTTTGTTGTCTTTGTCACTTTGTGTCCTTTTGACTCTTCTCGGTGTTTTCGTTAGTTTTATTTCATTATTTAATATTTCATTATCTATTTCATTATTTAATTACATATTAACTGTATTCATTTACCTATGTTTTTTTGTTTTGCTTTCATTCATTCATTTCAGGATCTTGCGCTCATTCGTTTTACTCGTCCAGCTATTTGATTTTTGATATAATGATGCCATTTACATCTTCTTGTTATCCCATTTCTACTATCTGTCTATCTATCTGTCTGTCTACCTATTCATCTGTCTGTCTCTAAGTGTCTCCCTGTTTGTTTGTATCACTGTCTGTCTCTCTATTCTTTCTTTCTGTCCAATATTTTACTTTCTCCCTTGTGAGATGACTTCTCTATCGCCATCTTCATCATACCATCCATCCTTCCTCTCTTCCTTCCTTCCTTCCGCCTTTCTTTCACACTTTCTGTACTTTCTGTATTGTTTCCCTTCATGTTTTTTTCTTTCTTTCTTTCTTTCTCTTTTCCTTTCTTATAACGAACCTAGCGAAGGCTTTCATGGCATGATCAGCGCGTTCGGTCTGTGCGAAGTCCGGGCATCTGCCTTATGTTGTTGTGTTTTTCTTTTTAGACGGATGTGGTATAACGCAGATGGATCAGTCCGCACGCTTTGACACCTCCATCAAACTGAAACAGGACACTTTCCTTTACTGTTGTCTTTTTCTCGCATTTTCCTTTTTCGTTTTCTGCATTAAAAAAAACAACAACTAATGATGAAGAAAAAAAAAGAAAATTCATATTGTTCTCTTACGCTTTAGGCTCCTCTTTGCTTTTATTCTTCTATTTCTGTCTTTTTTGTTTGTGTGTGCTGGATTCTTTCTTTCTTTCTTCTTCTTCTTCTTCTTCTTCTTCTTCTCCCCTTTCTATTCTCATCCCGATCAAAGTCCATGGTGCACGGTATCTCTGATGTCTTCCGTGCAGATTTCTTGATCTTTTTTTTTTTTTTTTTTTTTTTTTTGCTTCGACATTGTTGTCCACGGTGGACAGAACCAAACAAGGACTGCATGCTTTTGTGTTTGTTTTCCTCTGTCCTTCTTTCGTCTCTTTTGTCATCTGTGATTTTCTCTCCTTCCTCGCCCCCTGTGTCGTCCTTTCTTTCTTTCCTTCTTGTTATTTTGACTCTCACTTCGTTCACATGTTTTCTCCCATTCTTCTTTTTCTTTACATCGTTTTCGTTTGTGTGTGTGTGTGTGTGTGTGTGTGTGTGTGTGTGTGTGTGTGTGTGTGTGTGTGTGTGTGTGTGTGTGTGAGAGAGAGAGAGAGAGAGTGAGAGAGTGAGAGAGAGAGAGAGAGAGACTGAGAAAGAAAGAATAGAATTCGTGGCTTTCGGGAAAAAAAATCATGCGGGAGGCAATGGTAAAACTTTAAAGTGGAAGAGAGTAAAGTAGGGTAGCACAGACACACACACACACACACACACACACACACACACACACAGAGAAAAAAAAGAGAGAGAGAGAGGTGGAGGGGGCGGGGGGTGGGGGGGGTGTCAGAGTCATCATCCCACTACGGGTTGAATCCTTTGATTTCAAAGCGGGGCTTCCTTTGAGAATTCCTCTCTCTCCCTCTCTCTCTCCCTCTCTCTCTCTCTCAGATGCAGCAGAAAACAGAGGGCAGCATCGGGAAGGACATGAAGGGAGACAAATCAGTATCACTCCTTTGATGCCGTCAGCTCTCAGTGCATGCTGGGAGCTTCCCCTCTTGTACCCTCGTTTCGTCAGCAGTCACTGCACGTGATAAAAAATGCTGGTGTCGACACTGAGAGAAGCTCTATAGCTACATGGACAGAAAGACACAATTATGTGATGTCTGGCTAAAGGTCTGTGGATACATGTACTGAAAGAGACAGTCATGGGGTGTCTGGCTAAAGGTCTATAGATACATGGACAGAAAGAGACAGTTATGTGGTGTCTGGCTAAAGGTCTGTAGATACATGGACAGAAAGACAGTTATGTGGTGTCTGGCTAAAGGTCTGTAGATACATGGACAGAAAGACAGTTATGTGGTGTCTGGCTAAAGGTCTATAGATACATGGACAGAAAGACAGTTATGTGGTGTCTGGCTAAAGGTCTATAGATACATGGACAGAAAGACAGTTATGTGGTGTCTGGCTAAAGGTCTGTAGATACATGGACAGAAAGACAGCTATGTGGTGTCTGGCTAAAGGTCTATAGATACATGGACAGAAAGACACAGTTATGTGGTGTCTGGCTTTCGGTCTATAGATACATGAACAGAAAGACACAGTTATGTGGTGTCTGGCTAAAGGTCTATAGATACATGGACAGAAAGACACAGTTATGTGGTGTCTGGCTTGAGGTCTATAGATACATGGACAGAAAGACAGCTATGTGGTGTTTGGCTTGAAGTCTATAGATACATGGACAGAAAGACACGGTTATGTGGTGTCTGGATTGAGGTCTGTAGATACATGGACAGAAAGACACAGTTATGTGGTGTCTGGCTAAAGGTCTGTAGATACATGGACAGAAAGACAGTTATGTGGTGTCTGGCTAAAGGTCTGTAGATACATGGACAGAAAGACACGGTTATGTGGTGTCTGGCTAAAGCTCTATAGATACATGGACAGAAAGACACAGTTATGTGGTGTCTGGCTTGAGGTCTATAGATACATGGACAGAAAGACAGCTATGTGGTGTCTGGCTTGAAGTCTATAGATACATGGACAGAAAGACACAGTTATGTGGTGTCTGGCTAAAGGTCTGTAGATACATGGACAGAAAGACACAGTTATGTGGTGTCTGGCTAAAGGTCTGTAGATACATGGACAGAAAGACACAGTTATGTGGTGTCTGGCTAAAGGTCTATAGATACATGGACAGAAAGACACAGTTATGTGGTGTCTGGCTAAAGGTTTATAGATACATGGACAGAAAGACACAGTTATGTGGTGTCTGGCTAAAGGTCTATAGATACATGAACAGAAAGACACAGTTATGTGGTGTCTGGCTAAAGGTCTGTAGATACATGGACAGAAAGACACAGTTATGTGGTATCTGGCTAAAGGTCTGTAGATACATGGACAGAAAGACAGTTATGTGGTGTCTGGCTAAAGGTTTATAGATACATGGACAGAAAGACACAGTTATGTGGTGTCTGGCTTTCGGTCTATAGATACATGAACAGAAAGACACAGTTATGTGGTGGCTGGCTAAAGCTCTGTAGATACATGGACAGAAAGACAGTTATGTGGTGTCTGGCTAAAGGTCTGTAGATACATGGACAGAAAGACAGTTATGTGGTGTCTGGCTAAAGGTCTATAGATACATGGACAGAAAGACAGTTATGTGGTGTCTGGCTAAAGGTCTGTAGATACATGGACAGAAAGACAGTTATGTGGTGTCTGGCTAAAGGTCTGTAGATACATGGACAGAAAGACAGCTATGTGGTGTCTGGCTAAAGGTCTGTAGATACATGGACAGAAAGACACAGTTATGTGGTGTCTGGCTAAAGGTCTATAGATACATGGACAGAAAGACACAGTTATGTGGTGTCTGGCTAAAGGTCTGTAGATACATGGACAGAAAGACAGCTATGTGGTGTCTGGCTAAAGGTCTGTAGATACATGACAGAAAGACACAGCTATGTGGTGTCTGGCTTGAAGGTCTATAGATACATGGACAGAAAGACACAGTTATGTGGTATCTGGCTAAAGGTCTGTAGATACATGGACAGAAAGACAGTTATGTGGTGTCTGGCTAAAGGTCTGTAGATACATGGACAGAAAGACACAGTTATGTGGTGTCTGGCTAAAGGTCTATAGATACATGGACAGAAAGACACAGTTATGTGGTGTCTGGCTGAATGAAATTAAAGGAGAGAATAAGTCCCAGAAACTACAGAGCTCTTCCTAAACTTTCCCAAAGAAAAAACAAAGAGAATTGGTCTGGGACTCATGGAACTGATTGCAGATTCTCTTCATAGTGTGGAGTTAAGTGACAGGTGTTTTTATTTTTTTTTTTTAACACAATTTAGGACTTATCTCGTATGGAAAGTTAATTAATATGTGATGTGATGGCAATTTTTGTTACACACTGTGTGTGTGTGTGTGTATGTGTGTGTGTGTGTGTGTGTGTGTGTGTGTGTGTGAGAGAGAGAGAGAGAGAGAGAGAGAGAGAGAGAGGGAGAGAGAGAGAGAGACAAACACATCAATCTGTCAAATCTTCCAAATTTTTGAAACGATCACGTTCCTTCCTCAAGGGATAAGTTGTTTACATGTTACCAGGGTCACTCTTACGCAGCTATTATGACGCAAGCACGCCATGACGTACATGTTGTGATGCAAATTCACTCCTGCCAGGTTTCACCGGAGATTAGAAAAGAGAGATAAACCACTTCCAGAAATTGCTGAAGCCAGGCAGCCTGCGCCGCGAGACGCATTCATTATTCATGAGCTGCCTTTGCCCCGCCCAAACTAAGGGAAAGCGTCAGTCGAACGCAGTCTCCTGAGTGATTTTATAATTTGGATTACACCTTTTTTCCCTTTTCTGTTTGCTTCATCCCACGCAGATGTCAAACTCAGTTTTGTTGTGAATAACATTCCTAAATATTTATATGTATTGGTTACTTTTATTTCCCTATCACCACAGCACCATTTTTCACGAGTCGAAAGATGACCTCCATTGCGGAAAACTATAATATTGGTCTTATCGAGATTCACTGTTTGTTGTAGTCTGTCTGTTTCTTGCTTAAGGGCATTTAATTGATTTTGTAACCCTATGGGTGTGTCAGACAAGAGAACAACATCATCAGCAAATAGCATTAAGAGCAAATCTGTTGCGCCAGGTATCATTTGTATTCCATGTCTCCCCTTCTTTGATAACTCCACTGCCAATTCACCGATGAAAAAGGAAAACAGCTGTGAGCTTAGCATACAACCTTGTTTAACCCCTCTTGGACACTGAAAAAAGTCTGAATAAATACCTTTGTCACGAACACATACAAGTACAGAATCGTAGATGCTTTTAACAGCCATGTAAAACTCCCGAGAGAGAGAGACAGAGACATAGAGAGAGAGAAAGAGCACAATACAACGGTCTGCTCGGGCAACATGAAGCGTTCATATATATATATGAATTATATATATGATTATGTACATATAGATAGATTTAGATTTACATACTGATAGATCTATATGAAATTATGTATGTATGTATTCATGTATGTATGTATGTATGTATGTACAGACAGATGTTAGAAGAGAGAGAGAGCTGAATGTGTTTTATGTTTTGATATACATATATATATATATATATATATATATATATATATATATATATATATTTGTTGTTGAAGAAATGGTGATGTAAACCAGAAAGTGTGAAGAAAAAGTAGCGTTACGAAAACGCAGTTCAATAATTTACAACTGTCTCTCTCATGTGCAACATTGCGCTGGGGGGGCGGGGGGGGGGGGGGGGGGGGGGGGAGTTGGTGGTGGGGGGAGCTGCTTTATTTTCTTTTTATATTATCTACATTCAAGCAGATGCAAACGTGCTAAAAACCAAGCAAAAATGAATCGGTTTTCATTGTATACAGCGAATCTTACTACACGTGGGAAATTCCAGGCATAACTTAACTTTCGCTTTACTGCAGCTGAACCGTCAGAACCGACTAGTTTCCTTCAGGTGGGGAAGGAGAGGGTGATTTACCCCCATCCTTCCGCACTGCGTGTGTGCCCCAAAACGGCTTCAGCACTGTTATAGACAGTAAGAAGGGGCCTGCCGCGAGTGGTTTATCTCTCTTTTCTAATCTCGGGTTTCACCCAGAGGGTAAAGAACTGCAATTGTGTGTGTGTGTGTGTGTGTGTGTGTGTGTGTGTGTGTGTGACGTCTTCTGCTACGTAGATATATAATATTCTGAATATTCCCTCAATTTTGTCCATATACACATCTCTTTCACTCTCGCTCTCTCTGTCTGATGATACCAGAAATGTAAGGGTGTTTGATCCTCTGATTAAACCATTTTCTTATCTCCTCAGAAGATGTCGCTCACGATCGACATAAATAGATTAAAGAATGGGGTAAAAGCACCATATAACTTGTTCGACATCTACGACGCTTGAACATCCTTACCACTAAAAACAACAACAACAACAAAACAACAACAACAACAACAACAAAACAACAACAAAAAAACAAAACGAAACAAACAAACTAATGAAGAGTACACACCATTCCCGTTTTCTCTTGTCTGGACACAATAGGATTAATTTTCATTTGTTTTTATTTCAGTCTTTGAAGCTTTAAAGATGAAAGCAGCCACCTCGGCTTTCCCTATTATTCCATTGATCTCTTTTGTGGTTTGTCAGTGTCTGTCTACTCCCAAAGATGAGTTCCAGTGAAAAGGAAAATCGTCTGATCATTTCTCATCACTCAGCCATACCAACAACATCGATCTTCCCTCAGAAGTTAGCACAGTTCATCTTCTCTTTTTTCTGATTGATGCTGTTCAGTCAGCGGACATCGCTCTAATCCAGTTGTGATGACTGACCGCACAAACACGCCTTGCACGTGCTGCAGAGAAGTCCGCCCTCTGACCCCGCTGGTCCCACTCCAGTGTCAGAGGGTGACGTCACTTCCAGAGTCGTTTGAGGATACTCGTCTGGCTTTGTTTTTGAAGGACATGAACAGTTTTAACTCGATTTGAGTTTTACGTAGACTGAAACTCGTCTTTGAAGGAAATTAAGTTTTCTAATTCGATTCAATCTGAGTTTTACGTGGACTGAAACAGACGAAGATGAACTGGTATGATTACGTTAATGTTTATATGTTTAACTCGATTAAAAGTTTGGTTGTATCAAGCAGGACTGGCTGACTCGGTCCTTTATTAATTTAATGTTTTGATTGACCACTTAGTTTTGGTTCTCTTCAACTGGTTTTAAGAGCTGACAGGTCGGGTTATCAACCCTGAAAAATGACGCTGATGCGGTTGGCTTGGCTTTTTTACAATGTTTTTACCTCTTCGGTTCCAACACTTCGTTTTAACAGCATTCACACCGGTCATAGAGTAGTAACAAACGCCTGAGCTTCAAGCTGAGTTCAAAATGTCAGTTCACTACCCAAGCAATCAGCTGTTAAGCTTTGATGTCATAAACAGTGAATACTGACATAAGCATTTCCACACCAGCACATTAAAAAAAGTATTAATCAGTTCTCTGAAATGAATATATCCGATTTTGTAGAACCTTACGGTGCATTCGATTTGTAAAAGGCCTAGCTAGTACTGCTCAATTGAGAGATGTCAGCTGATTTACTTCCCAAAGTCAGCAGTTAGGTTCAGTACCCTTGCCATTCAGGTACATTCTGTCATCAGGTCCCAATAGTTTACTGAATATACTCCATCAAAATGTGTGCCTGCCTGTCTGCTATGTGAAAAGATCTGTGTTGTATCACTTTCAGCAACCTCATGGCACACCGAACTCATCTCCATCAAGCAAAGCGCATCCAATGTTGACTGTTCCCGAAACAACACAGTCCAGTTCAGTCCAGTCCAATACATCTTTAATAATCCGATTGTGACTGCGCGCATACTAAACGCTTACTCCAACATTATAATTTTGATAATAATATCCTTTATTTCTTTCCTCCGTTCCCTTTTCTTCCTTTCTGTCTTTCCTTCCTTACTTTCCCTTCATTTATTCCTGTCTCCCAGACCCTCTTCTCCCTGTTTCTCCTGTCTGTCTGTCTATCTGTCTTTTTTTCTTTCTTCCCAAACCAAAAAATGTTTCTGTAACATTTTTTTCGTTCTTTCTTTCTTTCTGTCTTTATCTGTGTGTGTGTGTGTGTGTGTGTGTGTGTGTGTGTGTGTGTGTGTGTGTGTGTGTGTGTGTGGCTTCCCTTTCTTTTTCTCTTGTCAACCTGTTTATCTATATTATATTATTTGTATCGTTTATTTATCTATTCATTCATTCGTTCGTTTTGTGAGTGAGTGAGTGAGTTGTTTGTTTCTCTTTTTTTAAAATTCTTTTTCCTTACCTCCTGCCATGGTTCTTTCTGTCTTGTGTTTTCTCTTTCTTTATTCTTGGCAAGGACACTGGGATAGAGGTGCGATACAAGCGGTTGATGTGTGTGTGTTGTGAATTAGATGGCCCCTGCTTTGTGCTTGATGTTTTGTTTATCTGCCCTTGTCTTCGGCTGGCTACCTTCCAGCCCTGCACCACGAACCAGATTACCTACCCCTCCCCACCCCCTTACCTCCAAACCCCACCCCCCACCAACCACCATCAACGCCGCTGTTGTTTTCTTCAGAACTGTTGGTTTTTTTTCCCTGTTAGTTGTTGTTGCTGTTTCTTCTTCCTCCTCCTCCTTCTTCTTCCTTCTGCCTTCTCCCTTCTTGTTCTTCTTCCTTCTTCCTTCTCCTTGTTGTTGTTGTTCTTCTTTCTTCTTCCTCTTCTTCCCTCTTCTTCTTCTTCCCTTCTTCCTTCTTCTTCCTTCTCCTTCTTCTTCTTTCTGTGGGGATGGGGGTGGAGTCTTTTCTATCAATCGGTCTACTCTTTCTGTCTTTCCTTTGTATTTGTTTCATTATTTTGAATTGTTTTCAGCATGTTTGTGTGTGTGTGTGGGTGGTGGTGGTGGTGGTGGTGGTGGTGTTGTGTGTGTGTGTGTGTGTGTGTGTGTGTGTGTGTCTCCTACTTCCTTTTTTTTTCCTTTCTTGTTTTATGTCCATCTACCTATTACGTTTATTTTCATTTCATTCTGTCTTTCTGTTTTCTTTCTTGATTTCAGTTTGTCTGTCATATCAATAGTCTGTCTTTCTATCAGTGTCTGATTCCCATCCCGGCGTTTTCTTCTCCTCTCTTCCACTTTTGTCCTTTCGTGTTGGATTTCTTTTGGTCTCTTGTTTTTGCCGTTTAACTCACTCAGTACGGCCAGTTCTCTCTTCTCCTCTACACAGACCCCTCGGATGTCCAGTGGGTGTCTGAATGACCCAACCTTTAGCTTCCGTCGTCAGAATTGTGGTATTCTTTGTCAACATTCACCTCTTCAGTATAAGAGCCTTCCGCTTGCAATATTTTGATGATGGTAATTGGGGTGAAACGCTGTTAACGTCGTCTCTTTCGCCGTTCGTATGGAGAGAGTTAATTCCTCCTTTGTTCTTCTTTTATCATCTCCACTTTCTCACCACTTGCCTCTTTCTTTCTTTTCTTTCCTCCTTTCTTTCTTTCTTTGTAAGTGTACCTGTTTTCTGTCTCCATTTTCCCCTAAGGTCCTTCATCCGTCTTTATCTTTCTGTTGTAAATCTTATGCATGTTTCACGAATTTATTCATTTAACATATTATATATCCACACTATGCTGTCTTCTCTGCCTTTCAATGTTCTAGTCTTGTGTATGTATGTATGTATATATGTTTCCCATATGAATGTATGTATGTATGTATGTTTCCCACTATGTATGTATGTAAGTGTGTGTGTGTGTGTGTGTGTGTGTGTGTGTGTGTGTGTGTGTGTGTGTGTTTCCAACTATCTGTCTATCTATCTATCTGTCTGTCTGTCTGTCTGTCTCTAAACCCCCCTCTCTCTCTATCGATCTATCTATATGCCTGTCTATCAAATTATCTGTCTACCTACTTGCTTTTCTACCTACCCGCCTGCCTACCAGCCTCCCCACCTACCTGCCTTCCTACCTACCTGTCTACATATCACACATGTCTCTCTGTCTGTATTTCTGTTTCTGTCTGTCTGCTTGTCTGTCTGTTGATATTTTCCATCTTTGTCTCTGCCTCTGTCTTATATTTTTTTTCCGCTTATAGTCTCAAAGTATCTGCGGTTTTCCCTATCTTGTTGCTTTATCTAATGTTCTTCCTGTATCTCTTTATTTCTTCTTCTCCTGCTGATACAGCTTCACAGCGGATGTTTCTACAATTTCCACAGTGTTCCATGCAGTCGAATTTCGTTGTCCTTTTGTTTGCGTTTCTCTCAGGTCTAGAGAAGACTGAATGTCGTTTCTTGCAGTTGTTTGCTCTGTTTTGATTCTCTATCCACACCGCCCACTACCTTTTCTTATTTCTTTTTTTTTTTTTTTTTTTTTTTTTTTTTTTTTTTTGTTCTACTTTTCTCTCCTTTCTTCTTTCTTTTTGTATTCGTTTTGTGCGTCATTTCCTTACTTTTCTTTTTAAAGTCCGTCTCTCTTTCTCCATTTTTCTTTGCTTATTTGTCTGAGTTTTGTTGTCCTGTTTTGGGGTTGTTGTTGTTTTTCCAAGAGAAGGTGTAGTGATGGTGCTTGTGTTTTCCAAGAGAAGGCGTAGTGATGGTGCTTGTGTTTCTTAGAGAAATGCATGGAGGAAATGGTGAACCTGTAATAACTGAGGGAGAGAGAGAGACAGTCAGAGACAGAGACATAGACACACACACAGAAAACGAGAGAGAGAGACAGACAGACATGGACAGTGTCAGAGAAAGAGAAAGAGGCTGGGACACAACACACACACACACACACACACACACACACACACACACACACACACACACACACACACACACACACACACACAGGCTTTGAAAGAGTCACAGAGACAGAGAGCACACAACAGCACACACCCCAGCTTTTTGCCTGTCCCAGAATCAGCTAATAAAAAGGTGAGGGAGGGGATAAAGCCTGTTCCTTCCAATTCAAGAGAGACAAGTTGATAAAACATGTCATAGCCTTTTCTTCCTAATCTCCGTCGTCTTGTCCCGTCTAAAAAGAAAAACAAAAAACAAAAAACAAACAAAAAAACAACAACCGATGTTCCTGAGCAATTTTCGATGACAACATTATCACAGGGAAATCCATAACCGATGACTCATAGCGCCTGAGAGG
Source organism: Babylonia areolata (assembly GCF_041734735.1). Classification (NCBI taxonomy): domain Eukaryota; kingdom Metazoa; phylum Mollusca; class Gastropoda; order Neogastropoda; family Buccinidae; genus Babylonia; species Babylonia areolata. The sequence continues at coordinate 37,195,415 of NC_134879.1, forward strand.
CTCCCCATCTTTTTCTTGACGGCTGCCCTGTGATGTGTCCACACACATTTCCCTTCCTCGCCTGTCAGGCTCCCTGCTCCAGAGGTGGGGCCGGCGCTGGTTTGAGAGGTTTGATGGATGGAATAGGATCGCTGGAATAAGGGTGGAGAGAGAGAGAGAGAGGGAGAGAGAGAGGGAGAGAGAGAGGGAGGGAGAGAGAGTTAAAGGAGGATGAGGAGAGAGAGGGGGGTGGAGAGAGAGAGAGAGAGAGTAAAAGGAGGGTGAGGAGAGAGAGAGAGAGAGAGAGAGAGTTAAAGGAGGAGAGAGAGAGTTAAAGGAGGATGAGGAGAGAGAGGGGGGGTGGAGAGAGAGAGAGAGAGAGAGTAAAAGGAGGGTGAGGAGAGAGAGAGAGAGAGAAACGAGGGCGAGGAGAGAGAGAGGACTGTAGGGAGAGAGAGAGAGAGAGAGTTAAAGGAGGGTGAGGAGAGAGAGAGAGAGGGACTGTGGGGAGAGAGAGATAGAGGATAGAGAGTGGGGAGAGAGAGGTTGGGGGTGTTGAAGGATGAAATAATTTAATTGAAGAGAGAGAGAGAGAACAAGAACTTCTTTTTTTTTTTATTCCTTTACGCGGCCACCAGCCCATAGGAAAGTGTCTCTTGCAAAAAGAGTGCACATCTTTGGTATACGTTTCATGTGAATAATTAGACCAAACTACTGTTAATAAAGGTCAAATTACACATCTTCAAACCGTTGTCTATGAAGAAGAGCATAGAAAAGATACATACTCAACTTTCTTATTTTTTGAAGAGAGAGAGAGAGAGAGAGAGAGAGAGAGAGTATGTAATGATGATTTAATTATAATTTTATGAAACTACACAATATGTAGTCTCACTGTAGAGTATGGACTTCCGCTATTCATGAGTCAGCCAAAGCCTTGGTTGAAATCAACACGTTCCGGCCAAAGGGAGACAAATTGATAGAACGTGTCATCACCCTTTTCCTCTCATCTCCATTTCCCTATAAAAACAAGAAAACAAACCAAAAAAAAACAAAAAACAAAAAAACAACAACAAAAAAACCCAAACAAACAAAAAAAAAACAACCCAAAACAAAAAACAAAACAAAAAAAACCCAACAAACAGCAACAAAAAACAAAAAAAACACCCCAAACCCCAAACAACAACAACAACAAAACCCAGGTTGCTAACCAAGTTCCGATGAAACATTCATTATCTCTGGCGAGCCCTCAAGTGATTCCTCATACCAAGTGCATTGCTATGCTTCTTGTTTTCAGTTTCTCTTTATTCTGTGTTTTGTTTATCGTGTTTATTTATCTCCTTTGTTTATTTTGTTTCTTTCTTTGTTACTGTCTGGTAGAACGGTCAAGACGCTTATCTGCCAATACACTGTCCGTGAGGGTCTTGGTTTCGATTCCCGCTCTTGTCCTTTGTCCCAAGTTTGAATGGGAAAAAACAAAGTGAGCGCCTAAGTGATTGGGATGACACTAAACCAAGGTCCCGTGTGCAGCACGCACTTGGAGCACTGAAAAAGAAAAAAAGAAACCATGGCGACATGCGTGACATTCACAGTTTATCAAGGAGACGTCACTGCGTTCGGACAAATCCATATATGCTACGCCACATCTGTTCAGCAACTTAGCGCTGTTGTCAGGTCAGATATAAAAGATACCGCTGGAATAGCAAAAAACAGAACAAAAAAAACAAACCCAGAGGTAACGCGTCCGCCTAGGAAGCGAGAGAACCTGAGCGCGCTGGTTCGAATCACGGCTCAGCCGCCGATATTTTCTCCCCCTCCACTATACCTTGAGTGGTGGTTTGGACGCTAGTCATTCGGATGAGGTGATAAACCTAGGTCCCGTGTGCAGCATGCACTTAGCGCACGTAAAAGAACCCACGGCAACAAAAGGGTTGTCCCTGGCAAAATTCAGTAGAAAAATCCACTTCGATAAGAAAATCAAATAAAACTGCACGCAGGAAAAAAAAGGGTGTGTGTGTGTGTGTGTGTTGGGGGGTGTGGGGGGGGGGCGCTGTAATGTAGCGACGCGCTCTCCCTGGGGAGAGCAAACCGAATTTCATACAGAGAAATATGTTGTGATAAAAAGAGAAATACAAATACAATACAATGTGCCTGGCCTACGCATAAATCCACCCGTTGGTTAGGTCTTGGGAGCTGTCATAAGTTTGTATTGAACGTATCGTATCTTCTTAGTTTATTCTGTCGAAGGAAGATATTCCTCAAGTCATACTGATACTCTGATTTCGCATTGCCTATGCATTTGTATTGTGTTGTCATGACAGATTTCTCTGTGTGAAAATCGGGCTTCACTCCTCAGGAGAGTATCAATTCAATGTGCTAAGACACACATCGATAGAATGATTACAGTTACTCTATTCAACACGCATCCAAAATTTTGTTAGAAAAGAAAAAAAAGATGCATATACAAACAAGCAAAATGAACAAGTGACAAGTGACTAGAAAAAGAAAGAGATATTCAAGATTCAAGATTAAAAAACTTTACTACTCAAGGATAAAGATTTTAGGCATTGCCTATTCTTCCAGTCTGTCCTTTTGACAACAATAACAACAATAGAGAGAGAGAGAGAGAGAGAGAGAGAGAGAGAGAGAGAGAGAGAGAGAGAGAGAGAGAGAGAGAGAGTTGCTCTCAGTATGAAAACAGCAAAAAATATAAGGAACAAAATCAATATGTGAATTAACCCAGTTTCGTACACGTGACGAGGAAAAAACAACCCATCGCACTTAGAAGTATTCGCTAATACCCTGACTTCACTGTTATCATTCGTCACTTATTTTACTCCAGACTACATCTTCGGCGAGCGAGCATCAGTGTAGACAGCTTGATGTCTGTGTGTTGTATCTGTGTCTGACTGTCTCTCCCCTTTGCCTGTCTCTTTCTCTCTCCTTCCCATTCTGTCTCGCTTTTGTCTCTCTGTCTCTGTGTCTCTTTTTCTGTCTCCGTATCCGTCTGTATCTATCTGTCTCTGTCTCTTTCTGTCTCTCTGTTCTGTCTCTGCATGTCTGTCTGCCTGTCTGTCTCTCTCCTATTTCTCTCTACAATCCCCTCATAACATCCACTCTGTCAACCTCCTGCTTTTGCCCTTTCATCTTTTTTGAAGAGGCAACAAAACGTAAAAGTCACCGTCAATAAACTGGGGTCACGTCTGGAAGACCAAACTACTTTGACAAAGTGTTTGAAGATCAGCTTACATCCACTCTGTTTTCTAACCCCATTACCCAGGTACACACGAAGAGAGAGAGAGAGAGAGAGAGAGAGGGGGGGGGGAGGAGGTGGGGGGAGGTAAGAGTGCGGGGGGAAGGGGGTTATTATCCCAGTAAAGTTTGGATCCCTTTGATTCAAAGCACGGCTTGCTTAGGGAAGGAGAAATCAGAGAGCATCAAAAAGAGGCACAGATCAGAATCAATGCTTTGATTATGTCAGAAACCCAGACTTTCTACCAACTGTCGTTGTGCATCTTCAAACTTAGGCTTTCATAAATCAAATACGTGATTTATAAAATAGCAATAAATAGAACGTGTCATTTGAATATAGTTTCACTATAATATATGCGTTTGATAATGACAAAATGTTTTATCAAATAGCAATAAAAAAAAAAGAACGTGTCATTTGAATATAATTTCACTGTATATGCGTTTGATAATGACAAAATGTTTTATCAAATAGCAATGCAAAAGAACGTGTCATTTGAATATAATTTCACTGTATATGCGTTTGATAATGACAAAATGTTTTATCAAATAGCAATAAAAAAAAGAACGTGTCATTTGAATATAATTTCACTATATGCGTTTGATAATAACAAAAAATTATTGAATGTTTTATGAAATAGCAATAAAAAAAAAAGAACGTGTCATTTGAATATAATTTCACTCTATATGCGTTTGATAATGACAAAATGTTTCATCAAATAGCAATAAAAAAGAACGTGTCATTTGAATATAATTTCACTGTATATGCGATTGATAATAACAAACCATTGTTTCTGTTTCAAGCATCGTTTGTTTATTCATCTAAGATGATGATATTAGACTGAAATTAGATATTATCATTATTTGTATTATTATTTTTTTTATCATAATGGTGATTATTATTATCATCGTGTTCTAACGTAAAAAAATGTGCTTTGATTATTCTTCGCTTTGTATGGGACTGAGTATAGAGCTTCGTGTGTTGATGACCTTTTCCCCTATTCAAATCGACCTGATTAAAATCATATCTGTTTGACGCACTGTATATTTATATCAGTCCATTGGATCTCAGGATACATGTACAATCACTTACACGTAGTTCACGCTATGTGATACGCATCCTTCGGCCAGTACGATGCTGACAGTGTGAAGATGCACGCACTGACTGAACTCAGACAATTTGTGAGCCATGATTAGCCAAATACCAGGGTGAAAAAAAAAGGGAGAATGAAAACCAAATCCAAGCCTTCTGGTCAGAGGGAAGGCAAACTGATAGAATGTGTTATCGCACTTTCCCCACCTTTTTCCCGTTTAAGAAAAAAAAAAAAAAAAAAATCAGCCCACTGAGCAATTTGCGATGACAACATTATCACCGGCAAGGCCACAGCTGATGAGTCACAGCACAAGCATCGCTTCAATTATTGGATTTTTTTGTTCCTTTCATCCCGTGTTGTCAACTCCCCTGTGTTCTGCCAATGACATCGTTTTATCCCTGACATGGCCAATAGCAGTCTGGCTTGGCAGTCCCTTGAGGGGTAGGGGAGGGGAGGAGGGGATGGAGGTGGGGGTGTGCATGGTGGTTTTTTTTTGGTGATGTTTGAAGAAGAATCAAATCAATGAGGAACACACACACACACACACACACACACACACACACACACACACACACACACACACACATATGTATATATCTATATATATATATAATATGTGTGTATGTGTGTGTGTTTGTGTGTGTGTGTGTGTTTGTGGAGAGAGAGAGAGAGAGAGAGAGAGAGAGAGAGAGAGGAGAGAGAGAGAGAGAGACCGGCGATGTCAAAA
>NC_134879.1:37210460-37212960 GCF_041734735.1 Babylonia areolata
CATCCTCCTTCCTTCCTTCCATCCTCCTTCCTTCCATCCTCCTGCCTTCCTTCCTTCCATCCTCCTTCCTTCCACCTTCCTTCCGTCCTTCCTTCCTTCCCTCCATCCTCCTGCCTTCCTTCCTTCCATCCTCCTTCCTTCCCTCCATCCTCCTTCCTTCCATCCTCCTTCCTTCCATCCTCCTTCCTTCCATCCTTCCTTCCTTCCATCCACCTTCCTTCCTTCTATCCCCCCTCTCTTATCATTGTGTGTTTTTTCCTCTGTGTTTATGGTTGCATGCCTTTCGTCTTTCTTTCTTTCTGTTATAGGAGTATCCCACTGACCTGACAGAAGCGATTCAGTTCAAGTGGATCCATGTGCTGTGTGGCAATAAACTGACACTCCTGAAACCAGGGAGCCCTCTGACACCCCGTGGGAAAGGCAGACTGACGTACTAACAACAGTGAGAGCTGTGACTCGTGGCATGAGGGGAAGATGAAACGAAAACAAATACAAAGAAAACACACACACACACACACACACACACACACACACACACACACACACACAAAACCCACACCCACAGAGAACAAGGCCAGAGAGAAATATTCAAGAGCCACTCACAGGGAAAGGGGGGGTAATTCTTTTTGATCTGTCAGAGTGGATCCCCTTTAGTGTCGTGTCCATACTGAAGATGGATGGTTTCATGCTTGATAACTCTTTCGGATGACCGCATATCCGGTTTTCTACCCTGCACAACACTTGTTTCCATTAAGTGATGGCGAAAAAAAAAAAAAATGGAGCGAACGAGAGTTTGGTACTTTGACAACAAAGTGGAACCTGTCTTTTGCGGTTCTTTCAAGTATTTAGCTGTTGAGGACGGAAGCGGAAATGACCCCGTTGGGCCCCCCGACTGTTGCTTTCACATGTGGATAGTCTCTTCACTGCTCAACCTTTTCTATGAGAGAGTATGGAATTCAGTGAAGCGTTGAACAGTCAAACGCTCGGTTCTTTTAGTTTTATTCTCTTTTTTTCCCCTCTCAGACATAAAGATACACATTTCTTATTGTTCATTTTGACAATCAGCATCTTTTGATGTTGATTGTCATCACTGATGCACACTAGGTATTTTCATGTTCCCATAACCCACGTGAGTTACAGTATCTTTAACGTGTGTAATTATCATCTACTCGCGTCAAGAAAGAAGATTCAGGGACTGCTGATCTCACAACATCTAGCTCACTGGGGATAGAGAAACAAGCTCCAACTGTTACCTGAAAGGTGTTGCTAAATATATATTTTTTGAAAATATGAAACAATATTATATTTGATTTTTTTCTGTCTCTCTGTGTCTTTGTTTGCCTGCCTGTCTGTCTGTCCGTCTGTCTGTCTCTCTGTCTGTCTCTGTCTCTGTCTCTGTCTCTCTCTCTCTCTCTCTCGCTCTTATTTTCTTTATCTTTTCCTGGAATGTTTCAGGTTTCTATTTACGTCGTGTTCAGAAGTATCGTGCCTGCATGCTTTGCGGACCTGGTTTTTTTGTGTTTAAAAAAAAAAAAATATATATATATCTATACAAAGTGAAAAAGTGACATCACGCAAACTTAAAACAAGGGGAAAACTTTTCTGTTTAATTTTTTTTTTTAACCCTTTACAGATAAGGACTTTCGTGAAAGGCTGTCACCTCACTGAGATAAGACAGGACTTACAGGTCAGGATGTCAGTGAATGGCTGTACCTCACTGACATACGATAGAGCTTACAGGTCAGGATGTCAATGAAGGGTGGTCACCTCACTGAGACAAGACAGAACTTACAGGTCAGGATGTCAGTGAAGGGCTGTCACCTCACTGAGACAAGACAGAACTTACAGGTAAGGATGTCAGTGAAGGGCTGTCACCTCACTGAGATAAGACAGAACTTACAGGTCAGGATGTCAGTGAAGGGTGGTCACCTCACTCGGACAAGACAGAACTTAACAGGTCAGGATGTCAGTGAAGGGCTGTCACCTCACTGAGACAAGACAGAACTTACAGGTAAGGATGTCAGTGAAGGGTGGTCACCTCACTGAGAAAGGACAGAGCTTACAGTTCAGGATGTCAGTGAAGGGCTGTCACCTCACTGAGATAAGACACAACTTACAGGTCAGGATGTCAGTGAATGGCTGTCACCTCACTGAGATAAGACACAGCTTACAGTTCAGTATGTCAGTGAAGGGTGGTCACCTCACCGAGAAAGGACAAAGCTTACAGGTCAGGATGTCAGTGAAGGGCTGTCACCTCACCGAGAAAGGACAAAGCTTACAGGTCAGGATGTCAGTGAAGGGCTGTCACCTCACCGAGAAAGGACAAAGCTTACAGGTCAGGATGTCACTGAAGGATGGTCACCTCACCGAGAAAGGACAAAGCTTACAGGTCAGGATGTCAGTGAAGGGCTGTCACCTCACCGAGAAAGGACAAAGCTTACAGGTCAGGATGTCAGTGAAGGGCTGTCACCTCACCGAGAAAGGACAAAGCTTACAGGTC
>NC_134879.1:37215460-37217960 GCF_041734735.1 Babylonia areolata
TGTGTGTGTGTGTGTGTGTGTGTGTGTGTGTGTGTGTGTGTGTTCGCGTGAGAAATCAAATTTTAGGTCACGCGCTTATTGATAGTTTTGTTAAAGCATGTCTGTGTTTTGTATCTGATATGTTTGAAAGATAGGTTTCAGTTTTGTTTCCAGTGTTTGATATATTCATTTTGTAATTTTTTTTTATATATCGCGTATTTCAGTCTATGTACGCTGAATGTGGATTGTTTTTTTCCAAATTTGATCAAGGCCTATAATTTCGAGTATCTTTCTAACAAATATCAACTATGGGGAAGTTGTATTTTCTTGTTGGTACATGGACTTATATAATTTGTTGATGAGAGAAGTTTCTGGTAATTGAATTATGTGAATCCAATATGTGATAATTTGGCATATCATCTTTAAACATTCTGGGAATCTGCCTGACACAGGAAGCACCATAGGTTTTTTGTGCACTCCAAGTATTTGCTTACAGAATTTAATGTGTAATTTTTCATGTGGAAACTTATTTGATAAGCAGTCGTCAAAAAGGTGTACTGAATCGAAAGTATCATCCGGTTTGTGTGTGTGTGTGTGTGTGTGTGTGTGTGTGTGTGTGTGTGTGTGTGTGTGTGTGTGTGTGTGTGTGTGTGTGTGTGTGTGTGTGTGTGTGTGTGTGTGTGTGTGTGTGTGTGATGGATGGCTGAGGTATGGTGTCGGCAACTCACCATCCTCTCTTTCATTAAAACAAATGAAGAAAAGAAACACACCAATAAAGAAACGAAATACACAAATGAGATGAATAAACATGATAAACAAATACAGAGCAACTGACAACAAGAAGCATAATGGTCCACGTGTTTTGAGACATCCGTTGAGGGCTGGCCAGAGATAATGTTTCATCCAAACGTGATGAGCGACTGATATTCTGAGGAAATGGATATGGGAAGAAAAGGCTGAAAACACGTTCTATCAATTTGCCTCCCTTTGACCGGATTTTGATTTCAACATGGAATATGGCCGACGCCTGAAAAGTGAAAGTCCATACTATGCAGTTAGTTTTCAGAGCATGTAGTATTATCAAACTATTAGAAATTATCTTTACTCTCTCTGTCTTTCTCCCTCTGTCTTTCCCTCTTTCTCTTTGTCTCTCACTCATCTTGCTCTCTCTCTCTCATTCTTTCTCCTGCTCTCTCTCTCTCCTTCACTCTCTCCCTCTATCTCTCCCTCTCTTTATCTTCCCTCCCCCGCCTCTCTCTCTCTCTCTCTCTCTCTCTCTCTCTCTCTTCCTCCCTCTCTCTGTCTCAGCAGAATGATACATGTGAAATTATGTAAACATCCCCTGTTGATACGGGGTTTGACCTCAAATGAATAAATCATCGGAGTCCTAGTCTCTCTCTCTCTCTCGGCATTTGCACAGATCAATTCTGATGCACATGCATATCAAGGCATAAACAACAAGGAACTGATTCATTGGCGCTGTCGTTTTGATGCCCATAAATCACAAATTACGTAGATTAGGGTGATATATTTTCTGCTTGTTTTTGTTCTTGTTCTTGTTCGTTTTCTTGTTCTTGTTCTTCTTGTCCTTGTTCGTGTTCTTCTTGTTCTTCGTCTTCTCTTGAATTCCGCCTGTGGTTTCATTCTGTTGATAGTATCTTCAACATCACTTTGTTAGGATGACTGATGAGACTGATGGTGCGATGATTCTGAGGCAAGTTTTCCGTCTGTGGCAGTGTGATTACCAGGGACTGTGTCCGAAGGGGTCGACCATTCTCCCGTCTGGCAGATCTTGTTAAAAAGTGTTTGTGAGGGCGTCAGTCATACTATGCTTCCTCCACCTGCCTGGACTAGTTCTGCCTTTCTTCAGGGATCTGACGGGGCTGCTTCTACTTCCTCCCGCAGAATCGGATGGTTGTCCTTGTTGGTGGTACTGGAGAGTCGCCTCTGGTGCTTTGATTGTACATTTGTGAGCTGGACTCGGTCCATCGTTCAGGGATGTCTTGCTGTTCTGTACCATACCATAGCATACCATAGCATACCATACCATACCATACCATACCATGCCATACCATACCATACCATAAATCTGGTCATGTTGTTCACAGCTTTGCCGACCTCAAAGGATTAATTACAGAGAAAATACAATACAATACAATGCAGTGCAAATACAAAACCATTCCATAAATAACATCATGCTGCTTGTAACCCAGCTGACCTCAAAGGAGCAATTTCAGAGTAAAAACAAGACAATACAAGACGATCTACGACTCGACACGAACAACACAATACATCATGTCAGAATGATTTGTTCTGCCTTTTTGTATCTCAGACACAGAAGAGACAGCTTCAGAGCAGGAGTAGAGAGAGAGAGAGAGAGAGAGAGAGAGAGAGCGAAAGCGTGTTCATTGTAAACTATTAGGAGAGACGCTTTATTTTCACAGATAACAGACAGACGCTCTTCCAAGTATCGATTTTGCCCCTCCCCCCCCCTCGCCACTCCCCCCCTCCCGCCCCCCCA
>NC_134879.1:37225460-37232960 GCF_041734735.1 Babylonia areolata
GAAGTGACGCCGAGACAGCCGTGTGCAAGGTGCAGAAAGCGGGCTCTACTTTTTGTGGTCATTCATTGCTCTGGTAAGCTGAGTTTTTGTTTTTGTTTTTGTTTTTCTCTTTGTCGTGTCGTGTCGTGTCTCTGTCTCTACTTCTCTGTCTGCCTCTTCACCACCACCACCACCACCCTCTCTCTCTCTCTCTGTAAGTGTGCGTGTGCGAGAGAGAGAGAGAGAGAGAGAGAGAGAGAGAGAGAGAGAGAGAGAGAGAGAGAGAGATTGTGTGCATGTGTGTGTTCTGGTTTTTTTTTAATGTCGATACCATGGTTGTGCCTTTTTGTGCGTGCGTGCGTGCGTGTGTGTGTTTGTGTGTGTGTGTGTGTGTGTGTGTGTGTGTGTGTGTGTGTGTGTGTGTGATTTTTACCATGCTAATGCCTTTATGTAGTATAGTATTCGCATTCTATGACTTTAAGTAGCACTGTGTAGTGCATGCAATGACATATATAATGTAGTTTTGTGTAGTGTAGACCCTGCCACAGTGCTTATCTGTCATCCTCGACAATAAACAAGTTGTCTCTCTCTTCCTATCTTGCTCTGTTTCTGTCTTTGTCAGTGTGATTGTTTCTTTGTCCGGAAACTGGTTTGTTTGCTTAATTGATATCCCATTGCCTGCTTTGGTTTTTGTTTCGATGCAAACGGTAGTTTGTTTTCAAACATGTCACAAGCCGCAGAGTTCCATATGAAGAGGACGACAAATAAATAACCTCTGCTTGTTTATTCGCTTGTCTGTCTGTCTCTGTCTTTCTGTCTGTCTCTGTCTCTGTCTCTCTGTCTCCCTCCCTCTCTCTCTCTCTCCGTCTCCCTCCTCACCCCCTCTCTCTCTCCGTCTCTCTCTCTTCTCTTCTTTTACACTTCAGGAGTTTTGCCCCCGTCCTAATTCGATTTCCAGTCCTCCGACAGTCGCTTTATTGTCCCGTTGTCTCCGACTGTAGACGTGGAGAGTTCATTCTCTCTCCCCCTAACCTGGTTAGTCCCAGCAAAAATAGTCACTGTGGAAAAAAAAATACCAGGGGTCCTTTTCTACCACGGGGGGGGGGGGGGAGGGGCTGGATAGGGACGGTGAGATTAGATGGTACCTTCTTCTGCAAGTTCACACTGCCCCCCCCCCCCCTCTCCCCTCCGAATCCCCCATCCTTGCAGTATTTCTGTCTGTCTATCTATCTGTCTGTTTCTGTCTCTCTCTCTTTCTTTATCTGTCTGTCTGTCTCTTTCTCTGTAGATTAGCAAGGACAGGTTAGAAGAATGGGCCATGCCCAAAATCTTAATCCTTAAATAAAAAAAAAATTAAAAAAGTTTTCAGTTCTGAGTTCTGTCTGTCTATCTGTCTCTGTTTCTCTTTTTCTCTGTCTGTCTATCTCTTTCTCTATCTGTCTGTCTTTCTCTCTTTCCCGGTTTGTTTCTGTCTCTCTCTTTCTCTGTCTGTCTGTTTCTGTCTCTCTCTTTCTCTCTCTATTTCTCTGTCTGTTTCTGTCTCTCTCTTTCTCTGTCTGTTTCTGTCTCTCCCTTTCTCTGTCTGTCTGTTTCTGTCTCTCTCTTTCTCTGTTTCTGTCTCTCTCTTTCTCTGTTTCTGTCTCTCCCTTTCTCTGTCTGTCTGTTTCTGTCTCTCTCTTTCTCTGTTTCTGTCTCTCTCTTTCTCTGTCTGTCTGTTTCTGTCTCTCTCTTTCTCTGTTTCTGTCTCTCCCTTTCTCTGTCTGTCTGTTTGTTTCTGTCTCTCCCTTTCTCTGTCTGTCTGTCTGTTTCTGTCTCTCTCTTTCTCTGTCTGTCTGTCTGTTTCTGTCTCTCTCTTTCTCTGTCTGTCTGTTTCTGTCTCTCCCTTTCTCTGTCTGTCTGTCTGTTTCTGTCTCTCTCTTTCTCTGTCTGTCTGTCTGTTTCTGTCTCTCTCTTTCTCTGTCTGTTTCTGTCTCTCTCTTTCTCTGTCTGTCTGTTTCTGTCTCTCTCTTTCTCTGTTTGTTTCTGTCTCTCTCTTTGTCTGTCTGTCTGTCTGTCTCTCTTTCTGTTTCTCTATCTGTCTGTTTCTGTCTCTCTCTCTATCTCTTTGTCTGTCTGTTTATGTCTCTCTCTGTGTATGTTTCTGTCTCTCTCTTTCTCTGTCTCTTTCTCTGTCTCTCTCTTCCTCTCACTGTCCCCCTCTCTGTCTTTTTCTTTATCTCTTTCGCTGTCTGTCTGTCTCTCTCTGTCTCCTTTTCTCTTTTTTCCCCACTCTTTTCCTCTTTTATTTTCAATCTGTCTCTCTCTCTTGTTCTATCTCTCTCTTCGCTCTCTCTGTATCTCTTTCCCCACTCTCTCCCTCCCCCCACCCTCCCGCCTCATTATTTTTCTTTCTCTGCTTTCTATCACACACCCCCCTCTCTCTCTTCCTCTCTCTCCTCTGTCTGTCTGTCTGTCTGTCTGTCTCTCTCTCTCTCTCTCTCTCTCTCTCTCTGTCTCTCTGTCTGTATCCTCTCTCCCTCTCGTTCTCTCCCCCTGGTCTCTGTGCAAGAAATGGGAAACACAAGTGATTAATTACGTTGCAATTCGTTGCCGTGCGCTGTGAGGTCTACAAGTTACGGCGAATGGTGGTTCTTGATTAACGAAAGGGTAAGGGTGGGGGAGAGGGGGTAGGGGAGGGGGGTGGGGGTGGGGGGGGGGGTCGGATCGAATGGAACTGAGACACTTGGATTGCTTTCTGCAGCAATTAGTGTGGATGTCCGACAGGTTTCTTACCGTTAGAGACATGAGGTGGGGTTGGGGGGCCGGGGGGGGGGGGGGGGGGGGGGCTTGGAGGAGGATGGAGGCGGCTTGGGGGGCGGGGGGGGGGTGTAAAGGGATGGGTAAGAGTGCGAGGGAGGAGGATGGTGGGAAGAGGATAGGAGTGAGGGCGGGATTTTTACAGATGAAGAAAAATGTAGTTGCGCTTTCTCGCTTTGTCATGTTCATTATATATGTTAGACATGACTGTGTGGGTCGAGAAACTGTGTGATGCGAATGACCGACGAGCCTTTGAATGCACACACGCAATTTCCAATCGGATTAAAGATATATTGTATTGTATTGTATTTGGAGTGATGGTCTGGAGGTAACGCGTCCGCCTAGGAAGCGAGAGAATCTGAGCGCGCTGGTTCGAATCACGGCTCAGCCGCCGATGTATTCTCCCCCTCCACTAGACCTTGAGTGGTGGTCTGGACGGTAGTCATTCGGATGAGACGATAAACCGAGGTCCCGTGTGCAGCATGCACTTAGCGCACGTAAAAGAACCCAAGGCAACAAAAGGGTTGTTCCTGACAAAATTCTGTAGAAAAAGCCACTGCGATAGGGAAAAAAAAAATGCACGCAGGAAAAAATACAAAAAAGTGGGTGGCGCTGTAGTGTAGCGACGCGCTCTCCCTGGGGGAGCAGCCCGAATTTCACACAGAGAAATCTGTTGTGATAAAAAGAAATACAAATACAAATATTTGTGTGCTCTTTGTGATGGTTGTAGTTTTATGAAAGACAGAATCGAAGAATAAGCAAACCCAATCCTTTAGTTGTGAGTTCTGTGTGCTGTATGTTTATCTGTTATGTGTCCACCTGTCTGTCTCTCTGTCTTTCCTCTCGTCTGTCGATTACATGTCATTTAGTTTTAGAAGCGAAATATGTTGTTTTGATCAAATCGACACATATTTTGCTTTATCACAACGAGCCCTCTTTGCGTACGAGTTGTCTAACTTTATAAGAACCTATTGAGGTTTGATCAAAACAACATAATTATTCTGTCTTTACATCTATCTATCTATCTATCCGTCTGTCTGTCTGTCTGTCTATCTGCCCGTTAGTTCAATTCAATACGACTGTAAATTATTCCGATCGGAAGGTTTGTCGAACATGATAAAGGTTGAATTAAAAAGTTAGAAAGCAACACATACTGATCTTAAAAACAAACACACACACACACACACACACACATAGAAAAAAAAAGCGTGAAAGTAATAAAACTCGGCATCTTGATTCATCATGCAGTAGAAGAAATATGTTCTAAATTAATCGGTCCGTGTATAGTAGATCTGTCTATCAATCTGTCTGGAAACGAAAAGTTATTTATTTGACTGTTTGCCTGACTGTATGTCTGTCTGTCTGTCTCCTTCCTGGCTGTTTTGTTGTTGTTGTTGTTGTTTGTTTTTTGTTTTGTTTTTTGTTTCATTTCTTTTTTTCCCTTCTTTTCTTGCATCTTGATGAATTAATTCGTGTTTTCATTCCCTCTTTTTTTTTGTGTTTTTAATATTCCCTGCTCTTCTCGTGTGTGTATTCTATTTCCTGCCCTAATTGTCGGGAAGATGTGGGAGCTCTGGGCAGCTGACAGGATGGAAGTTAGGAGGAACATTGTTTTCTCCGTTGTCTGTCCTGTCACAGTCACAGTTTATTGGTAGTGTGTGTGTGTGTGTGTGTGTGTGTCTGTGTCTGTGTGTCTGTGTGTGTCTATGTCTGTGCGTGTATGTGTGTGTGTCTGTGTGTGTGTTTTTATGTGAGTGAATGAGTGTGTGTGTGTGTGTGTGTGTGTGTGTGTGCGTGCGTGCGCGCGCTTGTGCCTGTGTGTGTGTGCGTGCGTTGCATATGTGTTTGTATGAGTTCATGAGTGTGTATGTATGTGTCTCTTTGTATGTATTTATGTGTATTTGTGTGTGTGTGCGTGTGCATGTGTAAAAAACTTGTTAGTGTGTGTGTGTTTGTGTGCGTGTGTGTGCGCGCGCGCGCGTGCGTGTTGTGTGTGTGTGTGTGTGTGTGTTAGAGAGAGAGAACGAACGAACGAAGCGAGAGAGATAGAGAGAGAGACAGAGAGCGAGAGAGAGAGAGAGACAAAGAGAGAGGGAGAGAAGGAACGGCGTTGGGTTCACGATAGAACAGCAGACAGTTTTCTGTCTCTTAAAATGTCTTTAAAACAATCTTTATGGGAAAGAACATGAAAATAATTAGGCCCATTTCCAAGAGAAAATCACGCTGCCCGTTTTTTTTTATTGTTTTTTTTATTATTATTTTTTTTACTTTGTACTGCCATCTTTGCGTGTTTGTATTTATGTATTCATAGTTGTTTTTTTGTTTTTGTTTCCTTGCTTATTTCTTTCTTTCTTTGATTATTTATTCCTTTGTTTATTCATCTATTTGTTGACTTATTTCTTTGTTTTTGTTTGTTTGTTTGCTTATTCAATTGTTCGTTTATTCTGTTCATTCATTCATTCATTCATGTCTTCGTGTGGCCATGTATTTTGCTTATTGACTTATTTTTTTGTTTATTTATGTGTTTGATGGTTTGTTTATTTACTTGTTCGTTTATGACTTTATATGAATGTATTGATTTATTCATCTATGTATTAATTTGAACGGATATCTGTTTGTTCATTTATTTTTCTGTATATCTATTCAGTCATTCTCGGTTGGGCGATTAAATTTTTTTTTAAAATTATTTTCTGTTTGTTTCTTATTGTTTTCATTCATGCCAGGACTGATACACTCTTGTCAGCGAAGTAAAGAACGTTAACATAGCTCGTCATTCTGTTTAGTTTTGTCTTTCTCTGTTTCTCTATCTGTCTGTCTGTCTGTCTGGCTAGCTGGCTGGCCTCTGTCTGTCTGTCTGAATGTCTGTCTGTCTCTCTCCACCCCAGTTTTTTGAATCGCCATGTGTTCTCCTTTTTATCGATTCTGTGTTGACGAAGGACGTATATATTTAAGGGGGGAGAATTAAACTAAGAAAACAACAACAACAAAAAAAAAAACCCCAAAACCCTGGGCCCTTATTTTCCTTACATTATTGACACGCGCTCTCTTTTCGAATTCTCAAACATCGTTTTTAGAGCGATGATGTTGAAAGGGCTTGTCGTCGTACACATTTACGTATCATTTAGTTATTTGTTTATTTACTTATCCTCAAACTTTTTTTTTCTCCATTATTTCTGTCTTTTCTTAATTATTCTGTACCGTACATGTGCTTGGCCCGTCTTTTCAAGTCCATTTTGTAGGGCTGATGCTGAAGGATGCATTTAAGTGACGAACTGTTAGGTTAATTTTTTTTTTTAGAAAGTGTGCGCGCATACACTCATGGGTACACAATTACGCACGCACGCGCACGCACACACACACACACACACACACACACACACACACACACACACGTTATTTTTTTAGAAACTGCGCGCGCACACACTCACGGTTACACAATTACGCACACGCACGCACAAACACGCACGCACACACACACACACACACACACACACACACACACACACACACACATGGCCCCTTCATGGTCCTTTTTGTCTATGCCCCCCCCCCCCCAGCCCCTCCCTCCCCCCCCCCCACCACAATCATTTACTGTGGCGCTAAATGACGTAAAAAGCATCGCCAATCCCCCACCCCCACCCCACCCCACCCCACCTCCACCCGCCTCCCATGCCCGTCCCCCGTCATCCACCTCCCGCCCTCTCCATTTGGTGTCCCCCTTTTCCTCTCTACCTACCGCTTTCCATCTGTTCTTCTCGCGGCTGGAGTTCAATTCTCTTTTCTTTTCTTGCCCGCCGGGGAGAGTGCTACAGGGCCATGTTTAAAAGGACGAGAAGAGTGAAAAGAGTGGCCATTATTAGGAACAGACCGCCCCTTCTTCTCCTCCTTCCTCCTTCTTCTTTCTTTGGGGTGTGTGTGTGTGTGTGTGTGTGTGTGTGTGTGTGTGTGTGTGTGTGTGTGTGTGTGTGTGTGTGTGTGTGTGTGTGTGTGTGTTCTTCTTGTTATTTCCTTGGGACATGTGTGTGTATGTGTGTGTGTGTGTGTGTGTGTGTGTGTGTGTGTGTGTGTGTGTGTTCTTCTTCTTATTTCCTTGGGACATGTGTATGTGTGTGTGTGTGTGTGTGTGTGTGTGTGTGTGTGTGTGCTGGGGAAGACTGGGTTGATGATTCCCCCACCCACCCACCCGCCCGCCCCCCACCATCCCTCTTCCCCCCACCCCCAGCCCCCCTATCCTTTATTGGTAACCTTTCACGTTCAGTTTGCGATGGCACTAAATGACGTAAAAGCCCATTTTTCCCCCGAACAACACCCCCACACCCCGACCAAATACCCCCCCCCTCACTCTTCTCCCTCCTTCCTTCCACCCTTGTCTCCCCCTACCCCCCCCCCCCCTCTCTGTGTGCCATGTTCTGTGCTTCTGTGTACACGTCAGCTAAGGACGATCAATCACGTTACAATACCGAGCACCGACGATCACAACAGGGCAGATTTTAAAATGAACTTTCTTCCTTTTATTTTATTTTATATTTTTTTGTTCCTTTAAAAAAAATCTTTTACTTCAGCCTGGCTCTTCTTTTGACAAGGGATCGTAGAATAGAAGAAAAAGGCTTGTTGGGGAGCGAATAGGAGGGAAAGGGGGAGGGAGGGGGAGGGCGAGGGAGGGTGCAGGGAGGGGCAGGGGGGGAAAAGGACGAAGGGGGCCTGGGGTATCGGTAGTGGTGGAGG
>NC_134879.1:37237960-37267960 GCF_041734735.1 Babylonia areolata
CTTCCTCACTACACTTTACTCCGACACTTCCTCACTACACTTTACTCCGACACTTCCTCACTGCACTTTACTCTGACACTTCCTCACTTCCTCACTACACTTTACTCCGACACTTCCTCACTACACTTTACTCCGACACTTCCTCACTACACTTTACTCCGACACTTCCTCACTACACTTTACTCCGACACTTCCTCACTTCCTCACTACACGTTACTCCGACACTTCCTCACTACACGTTACTCCGACACTTCCTCACTACACTTTACTCCGACACTTCCTCTCTACACTTTACTCCGACACTTCCTCACTACACGTTACTCCGACACTTCCTCACTTCCTCACTACACCTTACTCCGACACTTCCTCACTACACTTTACTCTGACACTTCCTCACTTCCTCACTACACCTTACTCCGACACTTCCTCACTACACCTTACTCCAACACTTTCTCACTTCCTAAATACACCTTACTCCGACACTTCCTCACTACACCTTACTCCGACACTTCCTCACTACACTTTACTCCGACACTTCCTCTCTACACTTTACTCCGACACTTCCTCACTTCCTCACTACACGTTACTCCGACACTTCCTCACTACACTTTACTCCGACACTTCCTCACTGCACCTTACTCCGACACTTCCTCACTACACTTTACTCCGACACTTCCTCACTACACTTTACTCCGACACTTCCTCACTTCCTCACTACACTTTACTCCGACACTTCCTCACTACACTTTACTCTGACTCTTCCTCACTACACTTTACTCTGACACTTTCTCACTACACTTTACTCCGACACTTCCTCACTTCCTCACTACACTTTACTCCGACACTTCCTCACTACACTTTACTCCGACACTTCCTCACTACACTTTACTCCGACACTTTCTCACTACACCTTACTCCGACACTTTCTCACTTCCTAAACACACCTTACTCTGACACTTCCTCACTACACTTTACTCCGACACTTCCTCACTACACCTTACTCCGACACTTCCTCACTACACCTTACTCCGACACTTTCTCACTTCCTAAACACACCTTACTCTGACACTTCCTCACTACACTTTACTCCGACACTTCCTCACTACACCTTACTCCGACACTTCCTCACTACACTTTACTCCGACACTTCCTCACTTCCTCACTACACTTTACTCCGACACTTCCTCACTACACTTTACTCCGACACTTCCTCACTACACTTTACTCCGACACTTCCTCACTTCCTCACTACACCTTACTCCGACACTTCCTCACTACACTTTACTCTGACACTTCCTCACTACACTTTACTCTGACACTTTCTCACTACACCTTACTCCGACACTTCCTCACTACACCTTACTCCGACACTTCCTCACTACACCTTACTCCGACACTTTCTCACTTCCTAAATACACCTTACTCTGACACTTCCTCAGTACACTTTACTCCGACACTTCCTCACTACACCTTACTCCGACACTTCCTCACTTCCTAAACACACCTTACTCTGACACTTCCTCACTTCCTCACTACACTTTACTCCGACACTTCCTCACTTCCTAAACACACCTTACTCCGACACTTCCTCACTTCCTCACTACACTTTACTCCGACACTTCCTCACTACACCTTACTCCGACACTTCCTCACTACACTTTGCTCCGACACTTCCTCTCTACACTTTACTCCGACACTTCCTCACTACACTTTACTCCGACACTTCCTCACTACACTTTACTCTGACACTTCCTCACTTCCTCACTACACCTTACTCCGACACTTCCTCACTACACCTTACTCCAACACTTTCTCACTTCCTAAATACACCTTACTCCGACACTTCCTCACTACACCTTACTCCGACACTTCCTCACTACACTTTGCTCCGACACTTCCTCTCTACACTTTGCTCCGACACTTCCTCTCTACACTTTGCTCCGACACTTCCTCTCTACACTTTGCTCAGACACTTCCTCTCTACACTTTGCTCAGACACTTCCTCACTACACTTTGCTCCGACACTTCCTCTCTACACTTTACTCCGACACTTCCTCACTACACGTTACTCCGACACTTCCTCACTTCCTCACTACACTTTACTCCGACACTTCCTCACTTCCTCACTACACTTTACTCCGACACTTCCTCACTACTCCACCCAGGTGTCAATGAGTACTGGACTTGGGTAGGGGAAGGTTAACCCTTTCACTGCCAGTCAATTTGGATTTCAAAATTCCCTTGTGCTATAAACACAGAACATATGATGTCTAAGAATAGCTGAGGATTCCCCCCTGTGATGTGCAGAAAATATGGCCTATCCTACCATCGAACATAAAGAGCAGTAGGTTCATGGATAACAGACCCATGATCTGGTCACCCTTCAGTGACATGGGTCCTCTACCCAGCTGCTGCATAAATGCGAGTTTGGCAGTGAAAGGGTTAAATTAAAACAGCGAAAGGAGAGGATTGGGCCACGCGTTCCAGTGCCGAGCCCTGGACCACTGTTCTAAAAATAGTGGCTATACACACCGGATATGAAGTCACTGCCCCGATGGCGGTAAATGGCCACTACACTGGACTTTTAACCTTTTACCATATGCTTTTTTTTTATATATTTTTTTTTTGTTTGTTTGTTTTTTAGCGGCGCTACCATGACGCATTTCTGGCATTCCTGAAAGGCCGATCTAGTGTTAAGTGGGAGTTTGGCGCGGTGTATAAATTGTAGTATAAACGCATCCGCTCAAGCTGCGAGATTACAGCGTGCAAAATACCCCTAGGGCGCACTCTTGTGTAAACGGCCTCGTAGAAGACATTTCTGCTGGATGGAACGTTCTCACGGAACTCAGTAAACAAAGTTCAACGTTTACATCAAGTTTGCGTTCCAATGCATTATTCACACGAATACGATTTGGTGCTGTGCTGTTCAAGTTGGCGTTCTGCCAATGCTGGCGTTCGTTCTAGTGAAAGCTTTGTTCAGATTACATAGACGTTCTCTACATAATGATTAATTATGTTTCCGTCCAGTTCATTTAAACCCTTATCTGTTAAGTAAAAAGAAAAGTTATTGATTCTTCGACTGAAAGCGGCGTAGAAACGGAATCATGTCAGTTTTGATTGATTGTTTGCGGTTTTTTTTTTTTTTTTTTTTTTGTTTTTTGTTGTTTTTTTTCAGGCAGTGATGCTAGCATACCGCCAATGATTTGTTTCCCATTTCTGCAACCGAATTGCATCGCAGTGTGCATTATTCACGTGTCAATGCATTGTGACCCTTTTGTCTCTGTCTCTCCCCTCTCCCAACCCCTTCTATTTCTCCCTCAACCCACCCTTTCTCTGTCTCTCTATCTGTCAATCTTTTTCATCCCACACCCTCTCTGTCTCTCTCTCTCTCTCTCTCTCTCTCTCTCTCTCTGTCTCTCTCTCTTTCCCTCTGTCATTTTCCTCAATCTCTTGGTTCCATCTTCACTACATCCATCCCCCATCACTCATCCAACCCCCTCCCCCACGCCCCCACGGCCCCCCACCCCCTTTAAAATCTTCCCCAAAATTAATATTCGTCTTACACACACACACACACACACACACACACACACACACACACACGCACGCACGCACGCACGCAGATACGCGCGCGCTCGCTCGGCCCCGATCTCATGACGTCTTAGTCTCGCGGAAGGTCAGAGGTTACGTCACAGCGCGTTAGACTCAGGCGTAATTCAATTTGCTGTTGAGACAAGTATGACGCCTGGGCGCGTGGCTGTGTTGAGCCCTTGTAGGGGTCAGGGCGCGGGGGTTTTCTCCCTTGACAAACCGCCGTCACCATGTTCGCAGCATGCAGCTGTGTGTCCGCTGTCGTGTTTCTCTTGGTCCGGGCAAGTATTCTATTAAAAAAAAAAAAAAAAGTTTCCTTCATCTTACGGGTTCATGATTTCTCACACTATTACCTTGAAACAATCAAAGAAAATCCAATACCCGAGTGCTTAAAACATTGGACTTTCTGTCTGAGGGTCCAGGATTCGAATCTCGGTAACGGCACCTGGTGGGGTAAAGGGTGCAGATTTTTTTCGATTTCCCATGTCAATATATGTGCACACCTGCTAGTGACTGAACCCCCTTCGTGTGTATACGCACGCAGAAGATCAAATACGCACGTTAAAGATCCCGTAATTCAAGTCAGCGTTCTGTGGCTTATGGAAACAAGAACATACCCAGCATGCACACCCCCGAAAACGGTGTATGGCTGCCTACATGACGGGATTAATAAACGAAACGGTCATACACATGAAATGTTACATGTCTGTCTGAGTGTGTATGTGTGCGTGCTTGAAATCTGATTGAATGACACTGGAAACAAATGATGAGCGCTCGGTGATAGCCGTCAGTCGGCTCTACCCAGGTAGGCAGCCTGTTGTGCAAATGACCCCGTGTTTGTAAAGCGTTTAGAGCTTGGTCTCCAACCGAGGATAGGCGTTACATAAGTATCCGTATCATTCATTCACCAATCAATGTCAGATAAAAACAAGAAAATTAAAGATAGAAAAAAAAGAAATACAGAAAAATGCGATTACGATGAGATGGTAAAAGACAGTGTTATCTTATGTTGTTAGTGTTTCATAATATATTATGGTCTGGACTGTAACTGGTGGCTTCAGGTGACCATGGAAACAAATGAAGGAAGAAATGATTTCTTTTTTCTTTTTTAATTTAATTATTTTTTTATTTTATGAAGAAGTCCCGTGATTGAAGATGTCCAATTACAGTACCATTTGATTCCCATTTGAGTGTTATTATGAAAACAAATAAAAGGCAGGGGTTGAATGGGGAGTTGTGTGGGGTGCGTTGTGGGGAGGGGGGGGAGGGAGAGGGTAGGTGGAGGATGGAATCTTACCTGGATACTACAGAATGAATTGAAGTAGATTTGAAGAAAACGAATTACTTAATAGACTTCGTAACTGAGAAATCGTTACTTAAACGTGAGAAAAAACAAACAAAACAACAACTGACAATGAAAGTAGAAAAAAAAGAAAAAAAAAGAAATAAAAAATAAATATTGACGATACTTAACTTGCATGTATTGTTTGCTGTACCTCCGCAAAATAGAAAAATGGCTGCCTACGTTGTGGAGTAAAAACGGGGCAGTCATGCACATGAATGAAGTCATCAATTCCTGCGTTTGAGCTGCAAGAAGAAGAAGGAAAAGAAAACAAGCACTGCTGTGTGCCGGGTTAGTTAGTGTCGTGGCCTCGTGTTGGCCACACGGAATGTATTCAATGTGATTGCGTCCAGTGTTGTCATTGGAAACCTCGCCTGCATCAGACAGCGACGGTACCGCCGTCTGGAAACGAATGCAGTTTCTCTGGGTTTGATTTGGTGTTTTGATGGCTGGGAAATTCCAGAGTTAAAAGGTCACACACACACACACACACACACACACACACACACACACACACACACACACACACACGGATTCACAGACCCACAGACAGACTGGACAAACAGACAATACCGCGCACACAAGTGCACGCATGCGCGCACACACACACACACACACACACACACACATGCGCATGCACACACGCAGTTCCCACATTTCAATAGAAACAACTTCGTTTATAACATTACATTTAACCAAAGAACCATTGTTTATAATCAGCATTTGAATGTAATGCCTTTTGAACTCAGATATTCAGCGTTTGACTTGAAAGTCTAATATCATCATTTTAGATGAACAGATTATAAATAAATAAACGAACTTAAGATGGCGTGAAAACTCGAAATTAATTATCGCCAGGGGATGTATAGAAACTGATTATGAAAAAAAAAGAAAAACAAAACAAAACAAAAAAAACCAAACAACACATTTCTTTTAATTTCCATTCATGATTGCTTGACATGGAAAATAATTGTCATCAAAGATTTCATCAGCTTGTAGTAAGCTTTAACTTCTCAAATTAATTGGGAGAAGGATAAAGGAAATTAAACAGTGAAACAAATGACCTCGGCGTAACACAGGCCACAGAATGCAAGAAATTAAACACCTTGATGAAACGAATGCCAGTTATTGCCCCACAAATTCAGTTTTTGTTTGAAGGGAACAGGGCAATAATTACACGTTGTTTAAAGGGCTGCCCGTTCTCTAGTCTTGGTGAAAAGAACAGAAATAAAGTCTTAAAAAATAGGTGTTCATCGCGAGAAATTCAATTACAAGTCGGTGTTATTTGGTGCGATAAAAACAACAACATGTAAACAAATTAAACATTAATCTTGGTAATTTCGGTTGCTGAATTACAAATATCTAAATGATAAAAATACAACAACAATACCTGTCGTAATTAACAGAAAAACCCCCCCGATAAAAACAAACAAACAAGATTAGTAATCAAGCTTTCTTACATAGCAAAGGCATCATGTTTGTTAATTATCAACTTTACCCACCTTAATTAATCAGACTTTTTTTTTCTTCAAGACCATACCATTTTTCTTTACTGTTTGTATTCCGCTGCACTATATTACCCTCAGGCCACATGTCAGTGTAGGCCCTGCGCCGTTGCAAGGTGACAGACAACACAAACTAAAGCAACGATCACAACAAAATCATCGATAAAAAACCAAAAAAAAACCCTGTTATATCACAGGGAGAGAGAGAGGGAGGGAGAGGGGGGAGGGGGGGCAGGAGAGAGAGAGAGAGAGAGAGAGAGAGAGAGAGAGAGAGAGAGAATTCGTACTACACCATTATTTTCAAATGAATAGTTTTCACCAATGTATGAACGTTCCACTTCGGATAAGAGATGGCTTATTACTAATTAGGTGGAGCCAGGCTTTGACATACTACCGACAGACCTGGAGGATTCTGGAGACTAGTTCTTTTGTACGGCTCCCTGCTGTGTCCTTACACAAAGGTAGGGGAAAGATGAAACAGAAATAATGAAGAAAGAAGATGGAATGGTGGTCTAGCATACTCATGTATCAGAATCCGTCTCAAGTGTATCTACTGCTTGGTCCCAGTCATTGCAGCTTTATCCGTGTGTATTTGAGCCACTCTCTCTCCAGGTATATCCACTGATGTGTGTAGTCATTACAGCTTTATCTGTGTGTATTTGAGCCACTCTCTCTCCAGGTATATCCACTGATGTGTGTAGTCATTACAGCTTTATCTGTGTGTATTTGAACCACTCTCTCTCCAGGTATATCCACTGATGTGTGTAGTCATTACAGCTTTATCCGTGTGTATTTGAGCCACTCTCTCTCCAGGTATATCCACTGATGTGTGTAGTCATTACAGCTTTATCTGTGTGTATATGAGCCACTCTCTCTCCAGGTATATCCACTGATGTGTGTAGTCATTACAGCTTTATCCGTGTGTATTTGAACCACTCTCTCTCCAGGTATATCCACTGATGTGTGTAGTCATTACAGCTTTATCTGTGTGTATTTGAGCCACTCTCTCTCCAGGTATATCCACTGATGTGTGTAGTCATTACAGCTTTATCCGTGTGTATTTGAGCCACTCTCTCTCCAGGTATATCCACTGATGTGTGTAGTCATTACAGCTTTATCTGTGTGTATTTGAGCCACTCTCTCTCCAGGTATATCCACTGATGGGTGCAGTCTCCGCAGCTCTTCCCAAGTGGAGTGGATCTTTAGAAACCCAGCGCTACCCAGTGGATGTATTTTATGTACCAACCAGATTTTCTTTTATTTTCCGTAGGCAACTTTGTTATTGCCGTGGGTTCTTTTACGCGCACTGACTGCATCCTGCGCAAGGGGCCTGGTTTTGTGAGAATTTATCCGAAAGACTAGAACCCAGACCAACACTCAACGTCTGAAGAAAGGGAAGGGGGAGGGAGGGAGAGTAGCACAGACTTGGGAGATATCTTTTCATTTCCAAGGCAGGCAAGAAGAGTCGTCAATCTCTTACTCCAAAGATAAAATTCAATTTGGAAAGAAAGGAAGAAAGAACGAAAAAGAAGAAGAAAAAACAAGAAAATGAATCGTCAGCAAAAGTGTTGACAAGAGCCAAGGCAGCAAACAAACAAACTATCGTGAGATGAGCTCAAACTTTTAATAACACACTTCTGACTGTATTTGTAAACAAGGACATTATATATTTTTGTATAACCCACATAAACTTTTCTTTTTTATATATACAGTATAAAGATAACAAGTTGCAACTGTGTGTTTTTAAACGGGGGAAACGGGAGACAGTTGTGTAGATAAGACGTCAATCATTCCCACACGTTTACCTTGTTAAAAACCAGCAAGAGGGTTTCGCGCCTGTCGCTTGAGATGAATCAAACTCTTTTCACTGTGTGGAAGAAATAAATAAATAAATAAATAAATAAGAAGAAGCGTAGGAATTTTTTATTGAACGGAAAAAAGCACATACACAATACAAGAGAAGTTTAACAAAATTAAAGGGGAGGGGGGGGGGGAGTACATACATAACGTCAGAAGAGATGAATAATAGCAACAAATAAAAAACAACAACTTTGAATGCAGAGAAAAACTGCACATATGTGATAAAAGAGAAGATGAAAATGAAACAACTTTAGATAAACGGAAAAAGCACACACACAAATAACCACTTTTCTTTTTGGTTCTCCTTAATGGCGAGTTATGGACATTGTGGAAAGTGAATCCCAACAGAAGAAGAAATAGTGTTGTGACGGCAATTTATGGAAGGAAACAAGACATGGCAGCTGCATATTATCAACGCAGAACAAAAAAGTATTTCTCATGAAGGCAAAGAGGTGCAGTAATAAATAATAATAAAAATAAAAAATCTGGAATGAAGCTTGTGAAATATGAGTATACGCGTTTCACGAAAAATGTATTTTTTTCAAATTTAAAAAAAAAATCTCATTTTATACTTTTTTTCTTTTTTTCTTCATAAATTATATTTTCGTGGTTTAGAAACTTCAACATTTTTTTCTCGTCAACAATGATTCTCTGCGTAGCAGCGGTAATAACTATTTCTGACATTCTGTATTTTCAGTTGAAAAACTTTTTTTTAAAACTCTGAAAAAGAACACGCAGATAAACAAAATTCTATGCATCGAAAAAAGTGAGCAATGGCATCAATATGACGGTTGCACAAGCACAGACTACCGCAAAAAAACAACCAGTCCTCAATTTGGAAAGAGTCGTATGCAAGTCATAAGGTAGGGACCAAGAACGCACTGTGCTCGTTTGAAGCATGAAATACGCACGTGGGCTTGGGAGATACTGTTGCTGCTGAAATTACGAGACGATCGTTGAGACGTATAGATCATGGGGTTGTAAGACAGTATACCCCGGGGAGCAAAACTTGAGGCACGGTAAGTTGATAGAGACAAACGATGAACAGTGGTTGTCTGCTGCAGTTGCCGAACTTTTTATCACCTCGCTTTGGATCGGGAGCGATGGTCCTTTATCTTCCTTCTTCCGTTGGGTATTCTCTCTCTCTCTCCTTGTGTGTGTGTGTGTGTGTGTGTGTGTGTGTGTGTGTGTGTGTGTATACGTTCGCCACAAAAAGTACGTGACTCCGAAATCCCTTTTCTCACTTCTTTTTTAACTTCACAAAATGGTAGTGAAAGTAGTCTCTGACGCTAGACCGGAAGTCAGAGTTCTTTTCGATTCGTGGTTCTCTTCAGGTGTGTGCCTATGCGGACATGCGTGCGTGCACGTGTGTGTATACTTTTGTAGTAGAAGGAGCAGCAGCAGCAGCAGCAGCAGTAGTAGTAGTAGTACTTTCATTTGACGTCTTTTGATATGATTTAAAAAAAACAACAACATCAGTGTAATGCAACGGTGTGCATGCGCAAGCGCGCATGTGTTAATGTGTGTGTGTGTGTGTGTGTGTTTGCATAAAAAATCTCTGTCTGCCTGTCTGTCCATGAATGTTTGCTGGCTGTCAAAGAGAGTTCACCAAAGCCACATGCACTGTGTGTGGACGGCTCTCCCAAATGAAGCAAACGAACTTGGGGCTTTTTTTGCTTGAGTCTGAAAGACCAAACTGGATTGGATGGCCTCGGTGTGTGCTGGTTGATTCCATTACTCTTTAGTCGCCCGTTGAGGACACAACGTTCAGTGGAATATGATTTGTCAGTGCAATTATTTCCTCGTCTTATTAGTGTTTCGTTTTTGTTTTGGTGTGTGTGTGTGTGTGTGTGTGTGTGTGTGTGTGTGTGTGTGTGTGTGTGTGTGTGTGTGTGTGTGTACCTACGTGTGTGTGTGTGTGTGTGTGTGTGTGTGTGTGTGTGTGTGTGTCTGTCTGTCTGTCTGTCTGTCTGTCTGTCTGTGTCTATGTGATTGTTGTGTGTTGCAGAAATGAATAGTGTAAATATAATGGATATAGAGAGGGAATTCCCACGTTTGTTATCGATCATGTTTTGTTTTCTATAAAAAAAAGAAAAACTTCCAGGTTGCCAATTATGATCATACAAGACATGGTATTTCAGTTTCTGTGACAGATTTATGTAATACATAATCTCGCCAGTTTCAGCTTGCGACTTTGTGATAACGTTTTGCTTATCCCAGGAATAAACATGCATGTAAGTATTTTGCCTTTTCATGACTTTTGCCTCTTCGCGAAACACGCATTTAATAGTTAAATAAACACAGAAGAGTACAATGAATATACCATGAAAAAAAAAATCAAAGAAACAAACATATCAACTAAAAAAAACAAAACAAAAACGGCTGCTACGTTTTACGGGTTTCGGTTTCATTCTTTCAAGAAGACGCCACTACGTTCGGTAAATGCATATGCGCTAAACCGCAACTGCTAGGCAGATGCCTGACCAGCAGCATAACCCAACGCGATTAGTCAGGCCTTGAGTGCATGCACATTATATTTGTGAAACTGTCAGAGTGGATTTCTCCTGCAAACGTGGGGAGAAAGGGCGAGCGACACAGGGACCCAAACCTATATTTGTATATATGTAATTCTTTTTATCACAACAGATTTCTCTGTGTCAAACACGGGCTGCTCTCCACAGGGAGAGCACGTCGTTACACAACAGCACCACCAATTTTTTTTGTATTTTTTCCTGCGTGCATTTTTTTTTTTTTTTCCCACCGAAGTGGATTTTTCTACAAAATTTTGCCTGGAACAACCCTTTTGTTGCCGTGGGTTCTTTTACGTGCGCTAAGTGCATGCTGCACACAGGACCTCGGTTTATCGTCTCATCCGAATGACTAGCGTTCAGACAACCACTCAATGTCTAGTGGAGGGGGAGAAAGTATCAGTGGCTGAGCCGTGATTCGAACCAGCCCGCTCAGATTCTCTCGCTTCCTAGGCGGACGCGTTACCTCTAGGCCATCACTCTCACCACCACTGACGTTGCAGTGACAGATGGCGCGTCTTGATCTGGGACAGCTCTCTCTGTGAAAGAAAGGCATATTCGTTTCTTTCTGCAAGTGTATTTGTTTCACCATCAAAGTACATTTTCCTTACATAGTTTTGCCAAGGGATAACAACCCCTTTGTGGCTTTGGGTTCTTTTACGTGCGCAAAGTGCATGCTGGCGACAGGACATCGGTATATCTTCTCATCTTAAAAAAAAGAAAAGAAAAAAAGAACCTTGTTAATAATCCCGGTTGGCATGGGGACCCGAACCTGGGGCCCCTCGCATCCTGACCTGGTGAATTACAGCTCTCTGGGCCACCCTTCCAAGATGACGTGACAGGAAAATGCTGCATTGGGCAGAAAAAACAACAACAAACAAAGAAAAGAAATTAAGAAAGAAAAAACAACAACAAACAAACCCGAAGTCAACGTAAAGAGTGGAACACATCAAAGGGAAATAGACGAAAGAAAGAAAGACAGAAAGACAGAAAACAAGACAGAAAGAAGGAAAGAAAAAAAGAACAATCTGTGGGGTGCACAGATTCTCTCCCGATTCTTTCACCATCCGAGTGCCTTCCTTTTAGAAGTGGGATTGAATGTCAACCCCCTTCCTTTTGTAGACCTGGGCTTTCTCCTGAATCAGACCCGGTCGTTACACCTTACCTAGAAATTGCGACCTTTTTGTTTTTTGTTTTTTGGTGTTTTTTTTTTTTGGTTTTTGTTTTTGTCTTCGTCATGATTGAACAGGCAGAAAGGCAGAGAGAGAGAGAGAGAGACAGAGACAGAGACAGAGACAGAGAGACAGACAGAGAGACAGACAGAGAGAAAGAGAGAGAGAGACAGAGAGAGAACAGTAAGACAGACATAGTCACATACAGACACACACACACACACACACACCACACACACCAAAAAAAAAAAAAAAAAAAAAAAGAGAGAGAGAGAGAGATAGAGAGAGAGAACTCAGAACTGTTTTAATGTAAGGCCACCGACCTGTATACATATGAATGCATGCGTTGTACACACACACACACACACACACACACACACACACACACACACACACACACACACACACACACACACACACACACACACACACACACATATTATGAAAACCAAATCTTGAGTTGGATGAACAACAAAATGCTAGAAAGAATAAACTGACAATAATTATAACAAAACTAAGTAAGTAAGGGTACTTTAGAAAACATGTCTTTCAACTGAGACTGAGCGCTTTCCTCTCTCTGTTTTAACGCATAAAAAATAAACATTGCAACATCTCTTGACACAAGGAGAGAGAGAGAGAGAGGGAAGACAGCTGGTGAACATTACTCAAACAGATTCAGCTGGTGATAACTTGCTTACTTTCTGTCTTTTCTATGTATTTCACAGGGTTAGTTTTCTCTCTAGATCCCGCCTCCCCCCTCCCCATCCCACCCCCTCACACACACACACACACACACACACACACACACACACACACACAAACTCCCCACACTCCCCACAACAGACAGAAGACGTTCTTTGTCACTCTATCACTGCACAAGGGATTCGAGATGGGTAGTTCACATTGATGATCAGACTTGAAACGAAAGGAAACAAAAGTTGCAGATCGAAGTTTACAATGATTCTTTTGGAATAGCAGACGTTGTGCAGCGTATAAGGACAATTCCGCACGCTTTGACACACACACACACAAAACTGAAACATACTGATGCGCAAGCTTGGAGAATGAAGTTTAGGATAGAATATGTCTTTTTTACCAAGTATAACGGGGTCACAAGGAATATCGGGGAGGAGGGGGGGGGGGGGGGGGTTAGTACATAACAAGGTACGAACATAAATCGAAAAACCATACACAAATACAGATACAGTCGAAATTAGGATACATACAAGTGCATATCAATATAAAAACTTGTGCATACTCACACATGCACGCACTGCACATGCACGCACTGCACGCACTGCACACACACACACACACACACACACACACACACTCACACACACACACACAAACACACACGTTTGAACAGAAGCCGCATATTACATGTGGATGGGGCTGATGACTAGATCTTCAGGTAGATGGTTGTTGAATGATGAAACATGAATGATCCGATTGGAAATAGATACATACATACATACATACATAGAGGGAGGGATAGACAGGCTGAGAGATAGACAGACAAACAGACAGATAGATAAAATGAAATGAAATAAGATAGAAAGAGAAACGAAACGAAAAGAAAAGGAAAAGGAAAGCAAGACGCCATCAGTGCCGAACAGTTTATCTCACTGGAGCACAACGGGTGAGGAGGGTGCAGGCTGCCGGATAAAGTGATAAACAGGTGTGGGCTTCTTTCATCTGGCCCTGTGTCTTCAGTTCACGTCGGAGAGACGTCCCTTGCCGTGCACAACCCGTGCAGCACAGTTTGCACGTCACAGCACAGCACAATACAGCGTAACACAGAACACTACAGCACAGCACAGCACAGCACAGCACAGCACAGCACAGCACAGCACAGCACAGCACAACACAGTACAGCGCAATACAGAGCAATACAGTACAGTACAGCACAACACTGTACAGCACAGCAAAACAGAACACTGTGCAGTACAACACAGCACAGCACAGAACAGCACAACACTGTACAGTACACCACAACACTGTACAGTATAGCACAACACAACACTGCACACAACACCACAACACTGTACAGTGCAGCACAAAACAACACTCTACAGCACAGCACAACACTGTACAGTATAGCACAGCACAACACTGCACAATACAGCACAGCACAACACTGCACAATACAGCACAGCACAACACTGCACAATACAGCACAGCACAACACTGCACAATACAGCACAACACTGTACAGTATAGCACAGCACAACACTGTACAATACAGCACAGCACAACACTGTACAATACAGCACAGCACAACACTGCACAATACAGCACAGCACAACACTGCACAATACAGCACAACACTGTACAGTATAGCACAGCACAACACTGTACAATACAGCACAGCACAACACTGTACAATACAGCACAGCACAACACTGCACAATACAGCACAGCACAACACTGCACAATACAGCACAACACTGTACAGCACAGCACAGCACAACACAGCGCAGTGCAACATAGCACAAAACTGTACATACAGTACAACATAACACAGCACAGCACAGCACAGCACACGACGCTACATCCCACAGCACCGCGCTTCACCACACACACACACACACACACACACACACACACACACAACACACACACATACACGCAACACAACACACACACACACACACACACACACACACACACACACATACACACATACACACAACACAACACACACACATACACGCAACACAACACACACACACACACACGCGCGCGCGCTCTTTCTCTCCCTTTCTCTGTCTCTCCCACTCACTCTCTCTGTCCCTCTCTCTCTCTGTCCCTCTCTCTCTGTCCCTCTCTCTCCAATCTGTCTCTGTCCCTCTCTCTCTCTGTCCCTCTCTCTCCAATCTCTCTCTGTCCCTCTCTCTCTCTGTCCCTCTCTCTCCAATCTCTCTCTGTCCCTCTCTCTCTCTGTCCCTCTCTCTCCAATCTCTCTCTGTCCCTCTCTCTCTCTGTCCCTCTCTCTCCAATCTCTCTCTGTCCCTCTCTCTCTCTGTCCCTCTCTCTCCAATCTCTCTCTGTCCCTCTCTCTCTCTCTGTCCCTCTCTCTCCAATCTCTCTCTGTCCCTCTCTCTCTCTGTCCCTCTCTCTCCAATCTCTCTCTGTCCCTCTCTCTCTCTGTCCCTCTCTCTCCAATCTCTCTCTGTCCCTCTCTCTCTGTGTCCCTCTCTCTCCAGTCTCTCTGTGTCCCTCTCTCTCTGTGTCCCTCTCTCTCCAATCTCTCTCTGTGTCCCTCTCTCTCCAGTCTCTCTGTGTCCCTCTCTCTCTGTGTCCCTCTCTCTCCAGTCTCTCTGTGTCCCTCTCTCTCTGTGTCCCTCTCTCTCCAGTCTCTCTGTGTCCCTCTCTCTCTCCAATCTCTCTCTGTCCCTCTCTCTTCAATCTCTCTCTGTCCCTCTCTCTCCAATCTCTCTCTGTCCCTCTCTCTTCAATCTCTCTCTGTCCCTCTCTCTCTCTGTCCCTCTCTCTCCAGTCTCTCTCTGTTCCTCTCTCTCTCCAATCTCTCTCTGTGTCCCTCTCTCTCTCCAATCTCTCTCTGTCCCTCTCTCTTCAATATCTCTCTGTCCCTCTCTCTTCAATCTCTCTCTGTCCCTCTCTCTCTCCAATCTCTGTCTCCCCCTTCTCTCTCTGTCCCCCTCTCTCTCCAATCTCTGTCTCCCCCATCTCTCTCTGTCCCTCTCTCTCTCTCCAATCTCTTTCTGTCTCCCCACTCTCTCTCTGTCCCTTTCTCTCTCTCTCTCTCTGCCCCCCTCTCTCTCTCTCTCTCTCCAATCTCTTTCTGTCTCTCCCACTCTCTCTCTCTGTGTCCCCCCTCTCTCTGTCCCTCTCTCTCTCTCCAATCTCTTTCTGTCTCCCCCACTCTCTCTCTGTCCGTCTCTCTCTCTGTCCGTCTCTCTCTCTGTCCGTCTCTCTCTCTCTCTCTCTCTCTCTCTCTCTCTCTCTCTCTCTCTCTCTCTCTCTCTCTCTTTCACACAGACTCAGACATACGGAGACAGGCAACACCTATGGAAGTCGTAAACCTTTCCCAGGACGTATAGAACCCTAAAAGAAGACAACGATTTTACCTATGAATTTTCTTTCATCTCTCTCTCTCTCTCTCTCTCTCTCTCTCTCTCTCTCTCTCTCTCTCTCTCGCTGGTGTGTGTGTGTGTGTGTGTGTGTGTGTGTGTGTGTGTGTGTGTGTGTGTGTGCATGTGTGTGTGTGTGTGTGTGTGTGTCTGTCTGTCTGTCTGTCTGTAATTTTCTTTCATCTCTCTCTCTCTCTCGCTGTGTGTGTGTGTGTGTGTGTGTGTGTGTGTGTGTGTGTGTGTGTGTGTGTGTGTGTGTCTGTCTGTCTGTGACTATGTCTCTGTCTGTCTGTCTGTCTGTTTCTCTCTCCGTCTCTCTCTCCGTCTCTCTCTCTCTTTGTGTGTGTGTGTGTGTGTGTGTGTGTGTGTGTGTGTGTGTGTGTGTGTCTGTCTGTCTGTCTGTCTGTCTGTCTGTGATTATGTCTCTGTCTTACTGTCCCTGTCTGTCTGTCTGTCTGTCTCTCTCCGTCTCTCTCTCTCTCTCTCGCTCTTTGTGTGTGTGTGTGTGTGTGTGTGTGTGTGTGTGTGTGTGTGTGTGTGTGTGTGTTTCTGTCTGTCTGTCTATAACTATGTCTCTGTCTTACTGTCTGTGTCTGTATCTGTCTGTGTATCTGTCTCTCTGTCTCTCTATCGTCTCACAGGCAGAAAAGCGGTAGTATAGTGACGTCAGTTAGGGGGTTGGGGGGTGGGGGGGGGGAAGTGGAAGGGGAGGAGTGGAGAGGGGGGGGGGGAGGGGGAGGGTAGTGATGGATGATAGGGATCCCAGACGGCGCTTTTCATCAAGGGGGGGATGTTCGCCAGAATCCTCGCCGTCAACTTCGTTTCTTTCTTTTCCTTTCTTTTTTTCTTCCATCCTTCCCTCCTTTCTTCCTTCCTTCCTTCCTTCCCTCCTTCCTTTCTTTCTTGCTTTCCCTTACGTTCTTTCCTTTCTTCCTTTCTTTGCTCTTTTTTTTCTTCTTCTTTTAAAACATATTTATTTTGTTATCAAAGGGGAGGAAGGAGACATAGGAGAATGGATTTAAAGGGAGGTTTCCAGCCCTGAGGTTAAGACCAAAGTCCTTCCTTGGCTAATTCAGACCTCCTTGTGCGCAATTCTTCTTCTTCTTCTTCTTCTACTTCTTCTTCCTCCTCCTTCTCTTGCTGCGGAAAAAAAGGAAGTTTGAACGTAGGCCAGTAGGGGGTGGTGGTGAGGGTGGGAGGGAGGTTAAGTGGAAGGGGATAGGGGAGGGGGGCGGGGGGCGGGGGTTGGGGGTGGAGGAGGGATAACCGTTCAAACCCTCTCATTCTTTGGCGCTGTGCATTTTCCAGCCTCGGAAAGGTTGTCCAGGACACAATATTGCGAAGATTGTTGTTGTTTTGTTTCTTCAAAAATGTGTTCCATTTTCTCTCTAAAAGAATGGTTTTGATCTGGTTTGCTGTCGTTCTGTTATGTGTGTATGTGTATTTGTCTGTTTATGTATGTATGTATGTATGTATGTATGTATGTATGTATGTATGTATGCATGTGTGTATGTATGTATGTGTGTGTGTGTGTGTGTGTGTGTGTGTGTGTGTGTGTGGGTGTGTGTGTCTGTTGGGGTGGAGGGGCCATGGTTGCACATGCTTTCCACACAGTAAAAAAAAATTAAGCAGATTGACCTTCGAACAAACCCAACGCGCTGGTCTTGTATTGAGAGCCTTTCCCACGTTCTGTGAGTGTGTGTGTGTTTGTGTGCAGGGGAGGGGAGGGGGGAGGGAGGGGGAATGGAGTTGTGTGCGTGTGGGGGTTGAGGGGCATGTTTGTATGGGTGGATGTGCACACGAATGCTCGTTTTATTCGTATGGTTTTCTTTTGTTTCATTGTTTTCGTTGCACAGTTTGTTTCGTTTTTGTTTGCTCTGTATGGTTAAAAAAAAAGTAAGATGACTGGTGCGGAAAACATGACGATACAGCGTTACTCAGGGCTACCTTTCAGGACCTGACCTTTACGACTTCTGTACTGGTTCATGGGGGGAAGGTGGCAGAATGGTTAAGACGTTTATCTGCCAATACAGTGTCAGTCCGTGAGGATCTGGGTTCGAATCCCGGTCTAGCCCTTTCTCCCAACTTTGTCTGGAAAATCCAACTGTCCAGTCATTCGGATGAGACGTTGAACCGATGTTCCGTGTGCAGCATGCACTTGGCGCACTGGAAAAAAAAAAGAACCCATGACAACAAAAGTGTTGTCCTGTGGCAAAATTCCATAGAGTAGAAGAAATCCACTTTGGTAGACATACAAATATGCATGCATGCACGGAAAGCCATGTGGAGTGATGGCCTGGAGGTAACTCGGCCGCCTAGGAAGCGAGAGAATCTGAGCGCGCTGGTTCGAATCACGGCTCAGCCGCCGATATTTTCTCCCCCTCCACTAGACCTTTAGTGGTTGTCTGGACGCTAGTCATTCGGATGAGACGATAAACCGAGGTCCCGTGTGCAGAACCCACGGTAACGAAAACGTTGTTCTGTATAAAAACCCACTTTGATAGGAAAAACAAATAAAACTGCAGGCAGGAAAACAAACAAACAAAACAAACAACAACAAGAAAACAGGGTGGCGCTGTAATGTTGCGACGCACTCTCGCTGTGGAGAGCAGCCCGAATTCCACACAGAGAAATCTGTTATGATAAAAAGAAATACAAATACAAATAAGCGTGGTTGGGTTATCCTGCTGGTCGGGCAATCTGCCAAGCGTGTGTGGTGTAGCGCATATACATTTGTCCGAACTCATCCACACCTCCTTCAGGGAAGTAATACTGAGGGTGAACCTTGTACAGGATGTTGACAGCCGTGTGGACTTTTCAGCCAACCTCCAGACGTTGCTGGGCTGGAAACTAGTTCTGATTTCCCGGAACAATCTTCAGGAGGCATCAGGGGTAGGGTGGGTTTTTTTTGTAGGCTTTTTTGTTGTTGTTGTTAGCAGCTTCTCTTGTTTTTTCAAATAAAAAGGGATTCCAGAATCAAAAGAAACAAACATGACCGGCAAAATTGCTGAAAAAAACAAAACAAAGGCTTGACGCTTGATGCCTTTTGGAGAAAGTTCCGGAAATGATCTGGATGCTGAGCAGAGAAAGGTGCAGAACTCTGATTTCTCTCTCTCTCTCTCCGTGTGTGTGTGTGTGTGTGTGTGTGTGTGTGTGTGTGTGTGTGTGTGTGTGTGTGTGTCCGCGCGCGTGCGCCCGTTTGCACGCTTGTGAGTTCGCGCGGGTTCGCTAAGCGTGGCCCATTGTTGGTTCTTGTTTGATTTCAATCTTTTGTGGTTTACGTATCTTCCTCTCTATGTATTTTAATATATTTCCCTGCCCATCCATCCCCACCTCTCTCTTTCCTTCTCTCCCCCCCCCCCCCCCCACATCTCTCTCTCTCTCTCTTTGTCTCTACCCTCGCAATTTCATGCAGTCTTTTGTGACAAGGGATGCTCTCTGTCTTTCTCTGTCTCTGTCTCTCCCTCTTCTCTGTATCTGTCTCTCTCTCTCTCTCTGCTCCTCTCTCTCTGTCTCTGTCGTTTGTTTTTCTCTTTTTCTCATTCTCTCTGTGTCTATGCCTATGTGTTTTTTTTCCAGTCTGTCTTGTTTCTCTCTCTCTTTCTCTCTTTCTCTTTCGCTCTCTCTCCAGGCCCTCTCTCCGCTCAGTCTGTTCAGACGACTAGTTTCCCTCCAACATGAAGTGATGCTGCAGAATCGATGAAGTATCTTAGTACCTTTGTAAAGAGTCTGGCATCGGATGTCAATGTGGTGAGAGAGTGTATCTCCTCTGTCCGTCTGTTCTCTTGACTTCAAACTGTGGAGGGAAAAAAATCGTTGGTAGACAGATCATATGGCGGTGGTAATGCTTAGGTAGGTACTGGGGCTTCTTCTTCGTCTTCTTCTTCTTTTGCTCTTCTCCCTTTTTTCTCCTGTTTTTCCTGTTTTTCTTGTTCTTTTTGTTCTTGTCCTTCTTCTTCTTCTTCTGCCCTACAACCACCACCACCACCTCTTCTTCTTCTTTTTGCTCTTCTTCTTGTTTTTCCTGTTCTTCTTGTTCTTTTTGTTTGTTCTTGTTCTTCTTGTTCTTGTTCTTCTTCTGCCCTACAACCACCACCACCTCCTTCTTTTCTCCTCCTCCTCCTCTTCTTTATCCTCCTCCACTTCTTCTTTTTCCTCTTCTTCTTCTCTCCTCCTCCTCCTCTTCTTTAACTTTTGCTCCACAACCACCACCACCACCACCACCTCCTCCTCTTCTTCTTCTTCTCCCCCCTCTTCTTCTTCTCCCCCTCTCGTTCTTCCACTTTCGCTCCACCATCACCACTACCACCTCATCTTCTTCATGGGGGAAATCGTTAGAAGATAGATCGTGTGGCGTGGTAATGGCGAGGTGTTGAGTACTGCTGGAGCCCGGTAACTTTTTTGTGTGTGTGAAACGTGTTTTTTTGTAGTTTTTGGTACTCTGCTGTTGTTGTTTTCGCTGTTGTTGTTGATGTCGGTACGATTTTTGTTATTCTACTTAAGTTCTTGTTCTTGTTCTTACTGACCTACTCGTTCTTGTTCTTGTTGTTCCTCTTCAAGGAGGAAGGTGGCAGATTGGTTAAGATGCTCATCTGCCAATACAGAGTGTCCGTGAAGGTCTTGGTTCGAATCCCGCTCTCGCCCTTTCTCCCAAGTTTGACTGGAAAATCAAACTGTGCGTCTAGTCTTTCGGATGAGACGATAAACCGAGGTTCCGTGTGCAGCACGCACTTGGCGTACTGAAAAAAGAAAAAGAACCCATGGCAACGAGAGTGTTGTCCTCTGGCAAACTTCTGTTGCTGAAATCCATCCTGATCGGTACACAAACAGGATTTGATTTATTTATCTAGTTATTTATTTGTTTATTTATTGTGCACCTCACTACTTTCACCGCGTTCTTCTTTCTGATTTTATTTCCTGAAACATCTGTTTCAAAAATGTTGATGCACAGGCAGGTCCCCTATGACACTGATCTTGTGGCTGTTGTTGTTGTTTTTTTTTTCTCCGATCTGAAACACGTTCCTAATTATCGCTACATACAGGTCTGTAATTTCCATCTTTTAGTTCGCATGCGTTGGATTGAAATGTTATATCTGTTGTCCTCAGAATGAATACCTCAGAAATGGATGAATTATTTTGCATTGCATTGCATTGCATTACATTACGTTTTGTCACAACAAAGTTTCCTGTTTGAAATTTAGGCTGCTCTCCCACGGGAGAGCGCGTCGCAATATGCCCCGCTTCCCATATTAATTCTTTGTTGCTTTTTTTTTCTAACATAAATTTGTTTAACTGTCAATTTGGAATTTTCCTTATCATGTTACAAGTGACAAACTTTTGCTGCCATGGGTTCTTTTAGGTGCGCAAAGTGCATGTTGCACACGGGACCTCGGATTATCGTTTCATCCAAAAGACTAGCTCCCAGACCGCCACTCCAAGTCTAGTGGAGTGGGAGAGGGAAGGGGTAAAAATTTCGGTGCGTATATGAGACTCGAACCCGTGAACACTCGCTTCCTTGTCGGACGCATTACCACTCGGCCACGGCACCATCAGCTTGAGTCACTGTAAATCGGATGTTCGAATCTTCTCTGATAAAGAAGAGCATACGCTTTAGCGGAACTGTTACGTGTCTTTAGCACTGCGGAATATTTTCCGGAGGTACACAGCATGCTTAGCAATGATTTCTCCTCAAGGCTTCCCAGTTCAAAATACAACGAATTACAATTTCTGTCAGCATAGAAAATTAACAGGAAGCCCCTCCTACCCCATCCTACCCCATCTCTCCAACCTTTTTTTTTCTGCCCCATCATCTGCACCGTTTCAGTGACATTACTCCCGCGCTGGTCATTCTGAGTCCCCCCCCTCACCCCTCGCTCCCTGTACACAGCCACACCCGGGTTCGTCCGTCGCACATCCCAACGTCGGCAATCTACAGGGAACCAGAGATGTTCAGGTCGCCAGGAAGCCACGCACCAGAGGAGATCCTGCACTGCTGCTGAGTCACTTCGATGGTGTTCAGTGGTGTCTGTTCTGATTTAGCGTACTTAGGACACACCACCTACTACCAATACCCCTACTGACGATCACAATGGCTAAGTCGCTGTGCCAGACTGAGTGAGCCCTCTCCCTACCCCCCGCCCCACAGCCCCGCTTCCCCACCCCACCCCTCCATCCCCCCTTCTACCTGTTCGTTTATCGATTCGATAACATTCAAATGTGACGATCAGTATTCTGATTACATGTCTACAGTCACCAGTATTTCTGACAAGACAATGTGTAATTATTTCAGAAAATCCCTGTGGAGGCACATGAAAATGTTACATGTTTCGAGTAACTTATATACATGTATACAGCATTTGGTATTGTGCTTATTTGTAATAATTTACAACGACCACACCAACTGCTTTTTTAAGCCATACATAAATGGCATTAAACAAAATTCTTCTCCCACAAGCACACTGTCAGATCGTAGAGCTAAACACTGACACTGTATTATACACGTGGATCCGACAATGGCTGACATTTAAATGACTTGGGAGACACAATGTGAAGATGAATAAACACTAAATATTAATGTCAGGGAAAAACAAAAACAAAGTTATGGTGAACATGGTGAACGCAAACCTTTACTGCGCGCGCGCGAGCACGCACGCGCGCGCGCGCGCACACACGCACACACACACACAGAAGACAAACAATCCGGTCACTACATTATAAAAAAAAAATCACTCAGACAATCGATCTTTTGTGCCAACTTTTTATCATGCAAAATCAGGTCACCCAATCGTTGTAAACATGACAAGAGAAGACAACCCTGTCTTCCTCTCAACACGCCAAGAAAAGACAACCCTGTCTTCCCATCCCCCCCTCCCCGCCCCCGCGCCCACCTCCTCAAACTGTCTGTGAATGCAAACACCGTAAGTGAAAAGTTGTGAGAAAAGTTTTGTCCACAGGAACCTTGTGAAAGCCGACACTTGTCTATCCGCTGCTTACCAAGGAATAATACACAGGAACAGGAGAGACAGAGAGTGAGAGAGAGAGAGAGGGAGGGAGAGAGAGGGGGGGGAGAGACAGACAGACAGACAGACAGAGAGAGAGCCGAGCAGTCAGTGAGAAAGCCGAAATTTGGGATGGGGGTGATTTGAAAGTCAGATGACGAAAGAGGAGTGGAGTTTCCTCCCCTGTCTCGAGCCCTGAAAATTCAGTTAAGGTCGGGCTTTCAATGGCAATGAAATTGAATTGCATGAGCAACATACAGTTAGACTTGCTGGCACACTGATTTTTTTCTTCATAATATGGGTCTTTTTTGTTTGGTTTTGTTTTTCTTGTCTGTGTCTGTTTGTTTCTCACCATGTCTTTCTGTGTGGTTCCGGCACACGCTTTTTTATTTTTTATTTATTTATTTATTTATTTTTTAGCTTGCTGATTATATTGACACACTTTCTTCTTCTTCTTCTTCTTCTTCTTCTTCTTCTTCTTCTTCTTCTTCTTCTCCTCCTCTTCCTCCTTCCTCCTCCTCCTCCTCCTCTACCTTCTCCTCCTTCTCCTCCTTCTTCTTCTCCTCCTCCTCCTTCTTCTCCTCCTCCTCCTCCTCCTTCCTCCTCCTCCTCCTTCTTCTTCATCTTCTTCTCTCTCGTTTGGTCAGATTGTTCAGATTTGTTTCTTTCTCTCTGACTCTCTCTGGTTATTGGCTGGTTGTTCTGTTCCGTGGGGCTGTAACCATTCTCTCTCTTTGTCCATGTTTGTTTCTGGGAGGAAGGGGGCAACAATGGCCGAGAGGCTTACCGGTACACTGCTCGTGAGGGTACGGGTTCGAATTCTGAATGATTGTTGTTATTATCATTACTATCATCATCATCATCATCGTCATCATCATCATCATCATTATTATTATTATTGTTATTGTTGTTGTTGTTGTTGCTATTGGTGCTGCTCTTGATTATTATTATCATTATTGTCATTATTGTTGTTGTTGTTGTTGTTACTGTTATTATTATTATTATTATTATCATTGGTGCTGTTCTTGTTCTGTCGTTGTTGCTGTTGTACTTGTTGTTCCCGCTGTTGTTGTTGTTGTTGTTGTTGTTGTCGTCATCGTCGTTAATGTTGTTGTCGATGGTAGTATGACGAATCATCATGATGGTCGAACTGTGTATGTTTTGTTTCAGCCGTGGCACGGGGATGTATGGATTTACTGACGTTGTCTCGACTTGGCGGTCGGCTGTGCTTTAAACAGTGAGTAAAAGCGTCCGTGAAGAGTTCTTACAGTCACGTGGTTTTCCTTCTGTCGTCTTATACATGTATGTATGTATTTACTGTGTGTCTCAACGTTGACTGGTTACAATATTCACAGCTCTGCGCTGATTTTGTATTTTGATTGCTGTTGCTTTGCATCAGTAGTTCTCTGTCCGTCTTTCTGTCTCTCTCTGTCTCTCTTATTGTCTGTCTGTCTCTCTTCCTCCCTCCTCTCTTCCCTCTCTCTCTCATACACACTCTCTTTACTGCCTCTCTCTCTCTCTCCTCTCATTCTTCCTCTGTATGTCAGTAAGTCTGTCTGTCTCTCTCTATTTTGTTACTTTTTCACAGCCTTCTTTGCCTGTCTGCCTGTCTCTGTCTCTCCTTCTCTCTCTCTCTCTCTCTCTCTCTCTCTGTGCATCTCCATCGATCGGAAGCTATAATTTCGTGGTCTCTAAATGCTCTGAAAATGCCAGCATCTGTCCAAGCATGTTTCTTCCTGTATGTCGGTCCGTTCTTCAGTCAGTCCATCTGTCTACAGTCTACCTTACTCGTTGTTTGTCCGTTCCTCTGCCTGCCTCTCCACCTTTCTCTTTGTGTGGGGTGGTGGAGTGGGAAAGGGGGGAATGGAGGGGGTGCGTAGGTGTGTAACGGTCAAAAATAGTCGTGTTCGTATAATTCTGACAAAAAAAAAAACGTCCTCCCTTTGCCGTCTTGAATAGCGTCATAATTGTGATCACATGAAACTGTTGTAAAAACACCCGTTTTCAAC
The DNA here is from genome assembly GCF_041734735.1 of Babylonia areolata. NCBI lineage: Eukaryota > Metazoa > Mollusca > Gastropoda > Neogastropoda > Buccinidae > Babylonia > Babylonia areolata. The sequence goes on from NC_134879.1 coordinate 37,263,063, forward strand.
GTGGTTACCACAGTCTGCTAGCAGGAGACTGAGTGTATATAATATTTGTCATATATATATATATATATATATATATATATATATATATATATATATACACATACATATATATATATATATGTGTGTGTGTGTGTGTGTGTGTGTGTGTGTGTGTGTATTCGCGTGCGACCGATCGGGAAGTATTCAACTAATAATCGACAGTTGTTGCTTCGGAATAGCAATACGTATTCGCTGTTGCTTCTTAGCTGCGTGGCAAAGCAGCAGTTGTAACAAGGGCCCAGTGGTGTTGAGCCCGACTTGGAAGCGAGCGTCCACTGGTTCAAATCCCAGATAGGTATCGGTATCTTTATCAAGACCCCCCCCCCCCACCGTTCCCCTCTATTCCCCCCACACTCTCTCTATTAGACCTTAAGTGGTGGTTTGAATACTGAGTACTTTGTCAGTGCAGCGCAACGCTAATTAAAGCAACACAAGGCAACGCGCCGCAAAGAAAATCAAAACGACGCGACGCAATACTCAATAGAGAAGAGCACAGCACAGCACAGCACAACACAACACAGCTCAACACAGCACAGCGCAGCACAACACAACACAGCACAGCACAACACAACACAGCACAGCACAGCACAACACAACACAGCACAACACAGCACAGCGCAGCACAACACAACACAGCACAGCACAACACAACACAGCACAGCACAGCACAGCACAGCACAGCACAGTACAGCGCAGCACAGCACAACACAGCACAGCACAGCACAGCACAACACAGCACAGCACAGCACAGCACAGCACAACACAACACAGCACAGCGCAGAACAACACAACACAGCACAGCGTAGCACAACACAACACAGCACAGCGCAGCGCAGCGCAGCACAACACAACACAACACAGCACAGCACGGCACAGCACAGCACAGCACAGCACAGCAAAGCGCAGCACAACACAGCACAGCACAACACAGCACAGCACAACACAACACAGCACAGCGAAGAACAACACAACACAGCGCAACACAACACAGCACAGCACAGCACAACACAACACAACACAACACAGCGCAACACAACACAGCGCAGCACAGCACAGCACAGCACAGCAGCACAGCACAGCGCAGCACAGCACAGCAAAGCACAACACAACAGAGCACGGCACAGCACAGCACAGCACAGCACAGCACAGCGCAGCACAGCACAGCACAGCAAAGCACAACACAACAGAGCACGGCACAGCACAACACAGCACAGCGCAGCACAGCACAGCACAGCACAACACAGCACAGCGCAGCACAGCACAGCACAGCACAACACAGCACAGCGCAGCACAGCACAGCACAGCACAACACAACAGAGCACAACACAACAGAGCACAACATAACACAACACAACAGAGCACAATACAGCACAGCACAGCCCAGCACAGCACAGCACAGCACAGCACAACACAACATACACCAACAACAACCGTGAACAGTTGTTTGGGCAGGGAAAGGCATATATAGCGCTGCATTTTTTTTCTCACACAGACATTTGTGCAACGGAACGCAGCGCAACACAGTACAACGCAACCCAAGGCAAGAAAACGCAACGCAACACAAGACAACGCAACACAGTACAACGCAACCCATGGCAACAAAACGCAACGCAACACAAGACAACGCAACACAGTACAACGCAACCCAAGGCAACAAAACGCAACGCAACACAAGACAACGCAACACAGTACAACGCAACCCAAGGCAACGCAACCCAATGCAACAGAACGCAACGCAACACAAGACAACGCAACACAGTACAACTCAACCCAGTGCGACAGAACGCAACGCAACACCATGCAACACAGCACAACGCAACACAACACAACACAGTACAACGCAACCCAAGGCAACAGAACGCAACGTAACGTAACGCAACACAACGCAACACAGTGCAACCACCGGGAGCAATTTGTTGAAGACGGGACAACGAAACAGCGCCCCGCTGTGTCTTCTCCCAACAAGACACCATTTGTCTTGCAGTCCCAAACTGTGGCTCGCTGTGCCCGCGGAGAAAACATCCTACCCCGCCTCTTGTCCCCTGTCCGCATGCTTGTCATTTGTTTCCCGTTCAAAATGGATGTGTTTTGTGGGGGTGGGGGTTGGGGGATTGGGGGGGTGGAGGGTCCTGTAAAATTGTGTGTCTCTCTGTCTCTGTCTGTCTATCCGTCTGTCTGTCTGTCTGTCTCGGTCTGTATGTCTCTGTCATTCTCTCTTTCTCTCTCTCTCTCTGATTTGCTGTCTTTCCCTTTTATCTCTCTTTCTCTCGCTATCGTCTCTCTGTGTCTTTTTCACTGTCTCTGTCTCTGACTCTCTTTCACTGCTTTTGCCATTCTGTGTCTCTGTTGTGACTGTCTCTCTATCTCACTCCTCTCCCACCCCCCTTCTCTCTCTCTCTGTCTCTCGCTCTCTCTCTGTGTGTCTCTGTCTCTCGCTCTCTTTCAGTCTGTCTGTCTCTGCCTCTCGCTCTCTCTGTGTCTCTGTCTCTCGCTCTCTCTCTCTCTCTCTGTCTCTGTCTCTCGTTCTCTCGCTGTCTCTCGCTCTCTCTTGTGTGTCTCTGTCTCTCGCTCTCTCTCAATCTGTCTGTGTCTGTCTCTGTCTCTCGCTCTCTCTCTCTGTCTCTCACTCTCTGTCTCTCTCTCTGTCTCTCTCTCTCGCTCTCTCTGTCTCTGTCTCTGTCTGTCTGTCTGTCTGTCTGTCTGTCTCTCTCTCTCTCTCTCTCTCTCTCTCTCTCTCTCTCAAATACACGCGTTGAGTTACTCTGGTGGTCAGTCACTTTGCTCAGCGGATGTGGTGTAGCGCATAGGGATCTGTCCGAACGCAGTGACCCCCTACTTGAAAAAACTGGAACCGAACTGTGACTTGGGGCAATAACGACAGTGAATGGCCTTGGGCGGACATCCCCTCCGTGTCGCGACATGATTCCTGTGATATCAACAGCGGAAATTAGAAACAAAAGAAAGAGAGAAAGGAAACAGAGTGAAAACGACACGCTGGCCAATTTAGAATGATCAAAATGAAAGGAGACACAGACGCAAGATCGCGCACGTGCAAGAGCACGCGCACGCTCGCACATGCGCACATATGAACGCACGCGCACACAATGTTACAGTATATTGTATGTAAGTGTGGTGTTGTGCATATATATATATATATATATATATATATATATATATATATATATATATATATGTGTGTGTGTGTGTGTGTGTGTGTGTGTGTGTGTGTAGATCAAACTCAACGTCACATGGCAGCAAAGTGTTGTCATTCGGTAAAATCTTTTGAAGAAGTCCGCTCTGACACTGAGATACAGCGCATAAGGCTTGACTGAGCGCGTTGGGTAATGCTGTTGTTCAGGATTCTGCATAGCAGATGCGGTGTTGCGTATATGGATTTGTCCGAACGCAGTGACGCCTCCTTGAGAAACTGAATCTGAAACTACCCAGTCCTGAAGAAAAGAAAGGTAGTGATAGATTGATACTGATGAGAATAACATTACAAACAAATGTACACCATCACAACAATAACAGGAACAACAACAATAATGATAACTATAATGGTATTGATGATATCAAAATGCAAATTGTTTAGTGTGATTTCTTGAAGTAGTGGTAAAAAGTGCTTTTGAGAGAGAGAGAGAGAGAGAGAGAGAGAAATGGAGAGACAGACAGACAGACAGACAGCGTGGGGGATAGCCAGACAATAACACTTAAAAAATATATATATTGACTTAGTATTCTATTGCATTGTGTGCTATTGTTCTGTCACTACCTGTTTCTTTGCATGAAAGTCGGGTTGCTGTGTCCAGTGATAGCGCGTCGCTACATTACAGTGTCACCCCCTTTTTGACTCATTTGTGTAAACAAAGTGAGTCTATGTTTTAACCCGGTGTTCGGTTGTGTGTGTGTGTGTGTGTCTGTGTGTCCGAGGAAAACTTTAACATTGCCATTTCTCTGGAAATACTTTGTCTGCCAATACCAAACTTGGCTCAAACATAGTATGAAAAAAAAAAAATTGTCACAGTCATACCAGTAAGTCTCCCGAATTAAGCCGAATTAAGCAGTATTTCCGAATTATTAACGGTTTATTTCGTTAAGATATATTCCGAAATTCTAAAAACCGCTTTCCACTGATTTTGGCCGATATGAAGGTAAGTTGTTTTCGAAGACGACTTGACCTCGTGTTTCTTGTTCACAACCAAAAGGAAAGAAACACAAATTCTGGACAGAACACTTACAGTGATACTGACTACACCATCGACGTGTTAAAAGCATATGAATATTCTAAAGTAGACACTGAATTAACTGGAATGAACGTAAAAGAAAAACTGAATCGATCGTTTCTTTCAACCCGTTATAGACCAGTTTACGCAGATCTACAGTTCTACTATGTGCTGCGATGTGTTTGAAGGAGATGGCCACGTCGTCTTTATCGCCGAAATAAAAGAATAATCGAGATATAATAAAACGCACAAAGAAAAACATGATTTAAACGGCGTTATTATGTCGACTACAATCACATCGATTTATCGCACAAAGAAGAAAGCGTCAACATTGTTTTAACTTTCCAATTGGAGTTTTAAATTCAGTCATTTAACGTCAGATGTGCTGCAGCCTTAAGGATTAGTCTGCTTGCATCAGAACTGAACGTGTGAGGTTCGACCCCACTCGCATGCCCCCCCCCCCTTCCCCCGCCCCCCTCCCCCTCTTTTTACATTTTTTTCTTCCAAGCTTATCTTATATATCATATTTAATACAGAGCACTTTTCAACGATTTTTTGTGTCTCTTTTTTTTTTCTCTCCTCATGATTCCTTTACTGGATAAAGCGCGAAGCACAATTAGGTCTTGAAAGCTTTAC
>NC_134879.1:37272960-37277960 GCF_041734735.1 Babylonia areolata
ACATTACAGAGGTAATATATTCAGATATGTAACATAACACAGTTGTAACCTGAAAATGAGAAAAACAGTCATTATCTGCATTTAGTCTTATTCACACATAATACCAAAAAAAGCGGAAAACTAGCACACTCTCAACTGCATATTGTATTTCTAATCTTTAAGGCTTTATACAAGTAAATTGCTAGCTGTTTATTAACGTGTTCCTTAGTGGATGACATAAGCAAATACAGTCTGAACAAGGAGGGTTGTCTAGGGGGAGAGAGAGAGAGAGAGAAAGGGGAGGGGAAAGAGAGGAGAAAGAGAGAGGAGGCAGAGATGGGTGAAAGGGGATAGACAGGGAGAGACAGAGAGACAGAGAAAGAGGACAGATAGAGGGAAGGAGAGAGAAAGGGAGGGAGAGACACAGACACAGGGAGACAGACAGACGGACATAGAAAAACAGAGAGCGAATGGAAGGAAGCAGAGAGAGAGAGGGAGAGAGAGTGGGAGAGAGAGAGAGGGGGTGGGAGTAGAGAGAGAGAGGGAGAGAGAGAGTGGGAGAGAGAGAGGGGGTGTGAGTAGAGAGAGGGTTGAAGGGAGTAGAGAGAGAGAGGGAGAGAGAGAGTGGGAGAGAAAAGAGAGAGGGTGGAAGGGGGCAGAGAGAGAGAGGGAGAGAGAGAAAGAGTGGGAGAGAGAGAGAGAGGTGGAAGGGAGTAGAGAGAGAGAGAGGGAGAGAGAGAAAGAGTGGGAGAGAGAGAGAGAGAGGGAGAGAGAGAGTGGGAGAGAGAGAGGGTGGAAGGGAGTAGAGAGAGAGAGGGAGAGAGAGAAAGTGGGAGAGAGAGAGAGAGGTGGAAGGGAGTAGAGAGAGAGAGAGGGAGAGAGAGAGAGAGAGGTGGAAGGGAGTAGAGAGAGAGAGGGAGAGAAAGAGTGGGAGAGAGAGAGGGGGGAAGGGAGTAGAGAGAGAGGGAGAGAGAGAGTGGGAGAGAGAGAGAGGGGTGGTGGAAAGGAGTAGAGAGAGAGAGGGAGAGAGAAAGTGAGAGAGAGATAAACAGAGGGCGGAAGGATAGAGAGAGAGGAGAGAGAGAGGTGGAGAGAGAGGTGGAAGGGAGTAGAGAGAGAGGGAGAGAGAGATAAACAGAGGATTCCCGAAAGGATATAGAAGAGAGGAGAGAGAGAAAGATAGAGAGAGATAGAGGAAGAGAGATAAACAGAGGACGGAAGGGGAGAGAGAGAGAGAGAGAGAGTTGCAAGGGAGTAGAGATAGGGAGAGAGAGAGAGGTGGAAGGGAGTAGAGAGAGAGAGAGGTGGAAGGGAGTAGAGATAGAAAGGGAGAGAGAGAGAGTGAGAGAGAGATAAACAGAGGGCGGAAAAGGATAGAGAGAGGAGACACACAGAGAGAGGGAGGAGATGGAGAGAGAGAGGGAGGGAGAGACAAAGACCGACAGACACACAGACAGACACACAGACAGACACACAGACAGAGCCTTACTTGTTTGTGTGATTTATTTTCGCTCTCAGCAGTCAGACCCACAGACACAGACGTCTCGTCTGCTGCCTGAACTCTTTGTGTCAGCCAGAGGTATGGAAGGATGGGTACCGAGTTTTGGTTGCTCTTTTACGTGGAGCCGACCCTGTTCAGCTATTGTGTCATTAAGCCTTGGCTGGTTGAGCCATGCTGTTGCTGCTGCTGTTGTTGCCGCTGATCTCTATTTCACTTCGACGAACAATGTGCACCTGTCGACATGCTTACAAACTCTGTTGTGAATTCGTTATAATTATTTACATGCAGGGTAAAAACCTATTCACTTCTGTTATGAACACATTAGATTGTGTATATGTTACTTGATAAATGCATTGTTTCTTTCACCTTCTGAATGTATGTCTCAACGGACCAGTTCGTACGGACATTGTGATTGAGGACACAGTGCCAAGCAATACTATGTGTGATTCATTATATGTGTACTTTTCCTGAAGCATATAGGAGGAGGAGGAGACGAAGGGAATGATGAGCTTTTAGAGAACAACAACAGCAGTATTGATGATGATGATGATGATGATGATGATAATAATAATGGTATTTATATGGCGCTGATTCTTGTGCAGAGACAGATCAAAGCGCTTTCACACCAGTCACTCACACGCATGCATAACTCTAAAACTGGAAAAACTGAAGACAAGGTAGAGGCAGGGAAGGGAGGCTATTTTGGGAAGAGGTGGGTTTTCAGGCCAGACTTGAAAGAGTTGAGTGTGGAGACTTGACGAAGTGAAAGAGGAAGTTCATTCCAATTGCAAGGTCCAGAGACAGAGAAAGAACGGAGGCCAACAGTCGAGTGTTTGAATCTGGGTATGCGTAAAAAGAGTGGATCCGAAGCCGATCGTAGTGAGCGAGATGGTGAAGGCAGCCGCAGAGATAGGAAGGGGATGATGATGATGAAAATAATAATAATAATAATAATAATTTCAGCCAGTTGTCACAGTGCACGGACCAGACCATATACGCTTTACCCTATTTACTGATGCGCACATCAAGGAAATGAAAAAAAAATACTGTGTTTAATCTAATACCAGTGTTGTGTTATTTCGTGAATTGTCGCACTTGAAAGGTGATCTTGTGATTTTTCTTTATCGCGATCTATTCATTAGAACACGCTGCTTGTGTGTGTGTGTGTGTGTGTGTGTGTGTGTGTGTGTGTGTGTGTGTGTGTGTGTGTGTGTGAGGGTGGAGGGGATGTGGGGGAGGCCTCTAATGATCACATGATATAAGAATGCAGACACGAATGCCGAGTGGTTTGGTGCGTGGAACTGGTCTGAGGGTCGAATCTTTTTTTTCTTTTTTCTTTTTTTTCTTTTCTGTTTTTCCAAACATTTCAGCTCAATTTTACATCATAAGAGAAATTGACGTATATTGATAATAACAGGAAATAAAATAAACACGATAAAAAAACAACATTAACAGGGTGCGTTAAGGTTCAAATCTTAGTAGCGGCTCTTGGCAGGTTAGGCCTGATGGTGATGAGGTATAGAAAGTGTTGTTTTTCTGTTTCTTCTTTTCCCGATCTTCAAGGTCAGAATACCTACAGACATGTTGGCGCCTACGTCTGCCTGGGAGTTTTAGCCCACGAACGCAGAAGAAGGAAAAGAAGATCAGTTCAGTTCAGTTCTTTTACTCAAGAAGGCGCCACTGCGTTCGGAATAGATAAATAAATAAATAAACACATAAATTCACAGATAAATAGATAAGGAAGAAAAACATCTTGCCAACAAGGTCTGAGTCGTAAGCATTGGTTGATGTTTCTGCCTCTATCTCATCATCACATAACTCGAAGGATCAATGAGATACGGGAATCGCGTTTCTCAGCGTGACTCTGTCAGACAAACAGATCAACAGGAATTCACCGATTCCCTCGCGCAGTCTGATTCCAGACGTTCTCTCCGGCTATCTGTTCCATCTCATGGTCTGTTCTGTCCGCGCAAAGCAAGGAGTGAAAGTGACACCCATCCGGGCTGTGTTCCCCCACTTCCATTCCACCTCCTTCCTCCCTCACACTTTCCTTTCTTCTTCTTCTTCTTCTTCTTCTTCTTCTTCTTCTTCTTCTTCTTCTTCTTCTTCTTCTTCTTCTTCTTCTTCTTCTTCTTCTTCTTCTTCTTCTTCTTCTTCTCCTCCTCCTCTTCCTCCTCCTTCTTCTTCTCGTCGTCGTCCTCCTTCTCCTTCTTCTTCTCCCCATCCTTCTTCTCAGTATTATTATTACTCAAGTAAATGAATGAATATATATATATATATATATATATATATATATATATACAACAACAACAACAACAATAACAACAATAATAATAATAACCATTATCATTATTATCATTATTGTTACCATCGTCCTCATCAAAATGGTGATAATGATAATGACAATAACAACAACACTAACACAACTACTACTACTGTGGTTTCTCCCGTCGTGTCCAACGGATGAGTAGGTTAGGCAGGTCTTCTGCTGATGTGGGTGTTCATGTGAGAATGGAGACCAATTCTTGAGGCACAAGGTCGTCCACAGACTGCATGGAATGGAGTCCTGCAGGACTACTACTACTACTACTACTATTGCTACTGGAGTGATGGCCTAGAGGTAACGCGTCCGCCTAGGAAGCGAGAGAGAATCTGAGCGCGCTGGTTCGAATCACGGCTCAGCCGCCGATATTTTTTCCCCCTCCACTAGACCTTGAGTGGTGGTCTGGGTGGCGCTGTAGCATAGCGACGCACTCTCCCTGGGGAGAGCAGCCCGAATTTCACACAGAGAAATCTGTTGTGATAAAAAGAAATACAAATACAACTGCTACTACTACTGCTACAAGTAAGGGATCGCGTGTGGGCGGAGGAGAGTTGGGGTGCCACTTATGGAGCTGTTCCACATATCAAGCCCCAAGCATGTATAGCCTTGCACCCAGGCATTGGCACAAAACACACAGCGCTGGAGCTATGCAGGTGAACAGTGAAGTTGTTGGAACACGGCACCCCAGTGACACTTCCCACAGCTCTGCAGGGAGAAGGAGAAAGAGCCCATTGCACCAACACAATGCTGCCGTCAAGCTTTGAATACAGAAGGATACGTCCGCTGTAAAGCAAGCATGTAATGGGCCTCGAGTGATGGAGTGGAGTGATGGCCTAGAGGTAACGCGTCCGCCTAGGAAGCGAGAGAATCTGAGCGCGCTGGTTCGAATCACGGCTCAGCCACCGATATTTTCTCCGCCTCCACTAGACCTTGAGTGGTGGTCTGGACGCTAGTCATTCGGATGAGATGATAATCCAAGGTCCCGTGTGCAGCATGCACTTAGCGCACGTAAAAGAACCCACGGCAACAAAAGGGTTGTTCCTGGCAAAATTCTGTAGAAAAATTGACTTCGATAGGAAAAACAAATAAATCTGCACGCAGGAAAAAAAAGAAAAAAAGAAAAGGGTGGCGCTGTAGTGTAGCGACGCGCTGTCCCTGGGGAGAGCAGCCCGAATTTCACACAGAGAAATCTGTTGT
>NC_134879.1:37282960-37285460 GCF_041734735.1 Babylonia areolata
AAATGAACACAGTGAATGAACACAGCAAAATGAACATAGTGAATGAACACAGCAAAATGAACACAGTAAATGAACACAGTAAATGAAGTGAGGTGCATTAATGGGGTGGAGAGGGGAGGAGTGTGTGCTTGTGAATGTGTTCGCGTGCAAAAAGCGCGTTCTTGCGTTTGCACTTCGTTGTTGAAATGTGAAAATGGATGAGCAATGTATATATATGTAAAACTTGATAATAATGTTTTAGTGTATCTTCATTCTTTTCTTTCTTATGTTGCTTTTTGAATTGGTGCACCTTTGTGAAAAATCAAAAAAGAAAGGAAAAAAAGTCTGTCTGAAACACTGTAATGTGGTGAACATATCCAGACTCACGGGTGTACTCTTGGCGTTTAAGAACATTTCCGACACTTAGTCTGTGTAAGCTTTCATTGTAGATGTGGTTTGACATGCATGGACTCGCCCCCAAAACTGTCACCTCTCCTTGAATCTAACCCTGATCACAGTGTCTTCAGTCTGCAATGTCTTCCACTTTCAGAATCTGTGCTGCCGAACTGCGGTTGAAATCAGTGCAGCTCACCATATATCTCGATGTATCAGTTTCTTTAGGCTTCTACATTATATATATATATATATATATATATATATATATATATATATATAATATGTAGTTTTGTCTTACATCCTTTTGGTTTAGAGTTGCGCATTTTGAGTTGTGAAGGTGGCAGTATGGTTAAGACGCTCAGCTGCCAACATACGAGAGAGTCCGTGAGGGTGTGAGTTCAAATCCCGCTCATGCCCTTTCTCCCAAGTTTGACTGGAAAATCAAACAGAGCGTCCAGCCATTCAGATGAGGCGATCAGCCCAGGTCCCCGTGTGCAGTGTGTTGGAAGAAATCCACTCTGATAGGTACACAAATCATAAGCATGCACTCAAGGCCAGATTAAGCGCGTTGGGTTACGCTGCTGGTCAGGCATCTGCCTAGCAGATGAGGTGTAAGGTATATGGATTTGTATTGTATTTCTTTTTCTTTTTTTTATATCACAACAGATTTCTCTGTGTGAAATTCGGGCTGCTCTCCCCGGGGAGAGCTCGTCACTACACTACAGCGCCACTTTTTTTTTTTCCTGCGTGCAGTTTTTATTGTTTTTCCTATCGAAGTGGATTTTTCTACAGAATTTTGCCAGGAACAACTCTTTTGTTGCCGTGGGTTCTTTTACGTGCGCTAGTGCATGCTGCACACGGGACCTTGGTATATCGTCTCATCAGAATGACTAGCGTCCAGACCACCACTCAAGGTCTAGTGGAGGCGGAGAAAATATCGGTGGCTGAGCCATGATTCGAACCAGTGCGCTCAGATTCTTTCGCTTCCTAGGCGGACGCGTTGCCTCTAGGCCATCACTCCACATTTGTCCGAACGCAGCGACGCCTCCTTGAGAAACTGAAACTGAAACTGCACGTCTGCGAAAGTTGCTTGTGGAAACGCTATGTCTCCGCACAAGTTTCAACGCTATATATATATATATATATATATATATATATATGTGTGTGTGTGTGTGTGTGTGTGTGTGTGTGTGTGTGTGTGTGTGTGTGTGTGTGTGTGTGTGTGTTATGGTTATCACATATTTCATGGTGAATCAAATGGGTGTCTCTGTCTGTTCATCAGTCTATCTGTCTGTCTCTGTCTGCCTCCGTCTGTCTGTCTCCGTAACTGTCTGTCTATCTCTGTCTCTCTTTCGGTCTCTGTCTCTTTCTCTCCGTCTCTCTTCACCTCTCTGTCTCTCTCCATGCTCTCTGTCTCTGTCTCCCTCTACCACCCCTCCTTTCTGTCTGGCAGAGGTATCAATCAGGGTCTATGCATGTATGCAAAACACTGTGGATGGTGAATCACATCACCAGCTGCAGCAACAACAACAAGACTTATATAAGAAACGCCATCCCGTTGTAGAGCTTTCGGACATTTCTATCTATCTATCTATCTATCTTCTTCTTCTTCTTTTGCGTTCACTCGTATGCACACGAATGGGCTTTTACGTGTATGACCGTTTTTACCCCGCCATGTAGGCAGCCATACTCCGTTTTCGGGGGTGTGCATGCTGGGTATGTTCTTGTTTCCATAACCCACCGAACGCTGACATGGATTACAGGATCTTTAACGTGCGTATTTGATCTTCTGCTTGCATATACACACGAAGGGGGTTCAGGCACTAGCAGGTCTGCACATATGTTGACCTGGGAGATCGTAAAAATCTCCACCCTTTACCCACCAGGCGCCGTCACCGTGATTCGAACCCGGGACCCTCAGATTGACAGTCCAACGCTTTAACCACTCGGCTATTGCGCCCGTCTGTCTATCTATCTATCTATCTATCTCTGACTGTATCAGAAACACAATCTCACCGTATATTTTGTTGTTGAATTTTTTATCTAAATCTCTCTCTCTTTCTCTCTCTCTCTCTCTCTCTCTCTCACACACACACACACACACACACACACACACACACACACA
>NC_134879.1:37290460-37315460 GCF_041734735.1 Babylonia areolata
TAGCATGCACTTAGCGCATGTAAAAGAAGCCACGGCAACAAAAGGGTTGTTCCTGGCAAAATTCTGTAGAAAAATCCACTTCGATAGGAAAAACAACAAACAAAAACACAAACAAAAACCAAAAAACAAACAAACAAACAAAAACTGCTCGCAGGAAAAAAAACAACAACCAAACAATTGGTGGCGCTGTAGTGTAGTGACGCGCTCTCCCTGGAAAGAGCAGCCCGAATTTCACACCGAGAAATCTGTTGTGATAAAAAGAAATACACATACAGATAGAAATACTTGGTTCGCAGCACCCCCTTCGTGGTCTGTATTGAATAAATCATCCGTACCCGTGTCTCAGTCAGCACCTTTCGGCCACCCCTCTATTGTCAGATGGGTGTGGAGTGATGGCCTAGAGGTAACGCGTCCGCCTACGAAGCGAGAGAATCGGAGCGCACTGGTTCGAATCCCTGCACAGTCGCCAGTATATCTCCCCCCCCCCCTCCACAAGACGTTGAGTGGTGGTCTGGACGTTAGTCATTCGGTTAAGACGATAAACCGAGGTCTCCCGTGTGCAGCATGCACACGTAGCATATACTTAGCGCACGTATAAAAAGAACCCACGGCAAGGAAAGGGTTGTCCCTGGCAAAATTCTGTAGAAAAATCCACTTCGATAGGAAAAAAAACAAAGGAAAAAAATGGGTGGCGCTCTCAGTGTAGCGACGCACTCTCCCTGGGGAGAGCAGCCCGAATTTCACACAGAGAATATCTGTTGTACCAAACAAACAAACAAAACAAAACAAACAAACAAAAAGAAAAAAAAGAAAAGAAAAGAAAAGAAAAACAAACAACAACAACAGAGAAATACAGTAATAAAATGCACTATAACAACAGTAAGGAGCCACAGCAAATCAAGTGCACCCCCCTCAAGAAAGGCTGGGTTTCGGCAAAACTCTCCCTAATTCTTTCTATTATTATTATTATTATTAATCCTTCCTCCCTTGTGCGTAACTATATACCCGCCTAGCATTGTTTTTTCCCCCCCCGTCTAGTAGGTAAAAGTTGCCTGCTGGTTGCCATGCCCACCAGACAGACAGAGGGACAGACAGACAGACAGGCGGGCAGACTGACAGACACAGGGGTGGTTGGGGGGGGGAGGGTGTATCGCCTTCAGCTGTTCCTGGGGTCTGACAACACAGAACACGGAGATTGTACAGTCATAGCACCGTCCTCGTAGGGACGTTAGACAGGAAAAGTGAAGGGTGAGGGGGGAGTTGGGGAGGGGGAGGGGGGGAGGAGTAAGGAGTGGCGAGGGTAGGGGGGAGGTGGGGGGCCGTGGGGAGGGAGGGGGCTGCTAGGTTGGCTCCAGATATTGTGATGTAATGATTGGGTGGGTGGTCTAGTTCGGTGGTGGAAAGAGAGGGGTTTGTGTGTGTGTGTGTGTGTGTGTGTGTGTGTGTGTGTGTGTGTGTGTGTGTGTGTGTCTGTCTGTCTGTATGTATGTCTGTTTGGAGGATGGCAAGAAAGGGAGGGAGGAGGTTGAGTGAGACAGGGGGGGAGAGTCTGAAAGAAGTTGGTTCGGTTGTTGAAGCATCTCTGTCTCGGATTTCTGTATGTCTGTCTGTCTGCCTCTACCTTTGTATCTGTCATTGCTCTCTCCCCCCACCCCCTCTTTCTCACACACACACACACACACACACACACACACACACACAAGCACACGCACGCACACGCGCGCACACACACACATAGCAGACAGATATACATAGCAAGAGCAAGAGCATGTTTCATGTTGCGATGGAAGGGTCATTCCACAGTCACGCTTTTATCACAGCCAGCTGTCTGGGCAATGGTTCACTGAAGGTAAAAACAACACTAAAATGTCTGCAATAATGGACGCATCATGATTGATCCAGCATATGCGGCGCATGCTTTACATGCTTGTGTTAGCTCATCTCAAAGCCAGAAGTCAGAGAGAGAGAGAGAGAGAGAGAGAGAGAGAGAGTTGAAGTAAAATCTCAGAACTCCAAACTCCAAACTCTAGGACTGAGACTTTAGGCATGACTTATTCTTCTTTCCAGTCTGTCCTTACTATTTTACATCCGCCACGAAGCCCCAGACTGAGTAAAATGAGAATCCTGAAGTTCTCCAGACACGAGGTAATTATGATTCATAGAATGGGAAAAAAAAATATATATATAGTTGTAAAAAGGGTGTTTGAGAGTGTGGTTCGTTTCTAATCGAAGAGAGAAGAGGGGAGCAGACAGGGGCATATAGGATCAACTAATCATGCACTCACTCACTCTCTCCTCACATCAATAGCAGGGCCACATGGAGTGGTTTTTATAGAGTGTTTACTTTTACAATGTACATGGGAAATCAGCACACACACTAAGCAGTTCACCCTACACCTAAAGCAGCACCTATAAGCAGCACACCTGGAACACAAACACACAACCAAAACCCAGGTCAGAAACTCTCAAATATCTGGACATCACTGACATAAAAGGCCTATACCCTCTCAGCACCTTTCATCACATGTCTACCAGTATGCACTACTCTCACACAAAGATCTATGTGAGGAAATACAAGCTTCATCAAGCTTACCTGCCACCAGCAGTGACATACCAATTACCATACTGTGTACAAAACATATCACTGACCAATACAACCCTGTGTTCCAACTCATGTTAACAACCCATCTTTCAATTAAACTGTGTGTTACCATTTCCAAACAAAATCTCTTTGCCTTCACAAAGTGTCCAACTGACAAGTACATGTAAGGAAATTATTACTTCCAACATATCTGGTAAACAGCAATGTGCAACAACATAGCACTGACCCTCAGTGCTCTCATTGTTAACCAACTCATTAATCTCATTAAAATGTGCTTTCCCACTTTGTCTGAACAAAGTAAACCACTGACACATAGCACAACTCCTACACATGTTACCACAACAACCAACAAATCAAACATGTGTTCCACAACACTTGCTGTTACCCCCATGTGCACACACACATGAAAAACCCTCAACACACACTGACAGTGTGTTAGCCTATAGATCTGTTCAGTTCACACTGAACCAACACCACCTACTATATACAAAACAAGTAATACATCAAAAATACAGAACAAGATATCTGTAACCAAATAGAAGGGGGGGGGGGACTCAAAAGATTTAGGCCAGTACTTCTCTCAGTGGGTAGCTTTCACACATTAACCCCTTTTCTTTCCACAAGCCACAAGATCAACTTATCAACTTAAACTGGCTGTTCACCGACACAAAACATTGTTTCCCAACACAACTAAGTTATCAACCTAACATAAAACCATTACAAGTCATGTACTCACAGCCCAACAGGGATTTCCTTGTTCCTCACATCACTGATCAGTCAGTCACCCTGTGTCAGTCAGTTCTTCTGGGAGACAGCTCAGAACTGGCTGTGTTGACTGGTTTTATCCCTTCCCCCAACATACTATGCAAGCTACAACACTCCCCAGTTGGATGAACCAAAGTAACCAATCTTGGCTGGTCTTGGAGTTGAGAGACTGATTGACATATCCGCTATTCCTATGTTGGTTTCCTCCTTCAACGCGGTTTGATCTGATTCGCCACAATTCAACCCACTTGTTTCTACAACATTCTGTGATGACAGGTTCACCCGTTTACGTCCCAAAGAGATTGGGGAGACGGGACAATACAGCTCTCGGCCTGTTAGCCGGCTTGATCAAAGTTTGCATTAGCATAAATTCTCCCTAGCTTTCGTTCCGAAGTCCCGCCATCTACGTCAGTTGCGTTCGTGGAAGGGGAGATGGAGAACGACTTGAAAGACAGGCCGCCACACGTGTTTCAACGACTGGGGCGGATGACGCGGTGTCGCGGACCAAAGGCGCCGACTAGGGAGTGGGGGTGTGGGAGGGTGGAAGGAGCGAGGGTGGCGCGGGTGTCGGCGCGACCTCAAAGACTAGACTTTGGATGGCGCGGGAAGGGAGATAAGAAGGAGGGGGGGGGGGGACGAAGGGATGGGGAGGGAAGGGGGACAGAGTGCAGGTGGTGGGAGGTGACACTGCTGGCACACTATAACATAGTATCCTGTTTTCAGTGATCGCATTATGGATAAAGGGTTTTCTGGGTTTAAACACATGTAAACAATATGTATACTATTTCTTTTCTTTTAAAGGCATTCGTAAACATAGTATATCCGAGACTGTAAATCGATATTACAGATCATGCAACCTGTAGGTTGCACACGGCTGTTTATGTTTGAGGTAGTGAGACACAATTGTTCTTTTATGTATCTCATTTCCCAGGTTTAAGTCTAAACACTGAGCACCTTATGCAACTTTCCTAATGGTGAAACTGTCTCTGATAATACCATAGACCACAGTAGCGATTCGTTCCTCCTTTGGAATCTTTGTATTAATACTTTTTGTTTGTTTGTTTGAAGATACGGAGAACTGATACATAGTACACTCTTATGTGCGGTTTTTTTGTGTTTTGTTTTGTTTTGTTTTTTGTCAATAGCAGTTTGTGAATTGGTTGTAGAGGAATAATGATGACATGTTCATGTTCATTTTACTTGTGGTTGTTTCTAGCACTTTGTTTACGTGTGACTCTGACCGCTTTCCGCTTTGTTGTTTTATGTAGAGCAATAAAATGATGTGTATGCAGTTCAACCCACGCCGTATCACATGCTTTTCTATTGCACAGTGTGCTGTTATATATTTATTTACTTGCTTCGAGCGGTCTGCCTCCCGTTCACGCCCCCCTCCCCCCCACCCTCCCCCGACTCCTCCCCCCCCTCCGCACCCCTCTCTCTCCCCCCCACACCCACGCCCCACAAAAAAGAAAAGAAGCGCGACGTGTCTGGTATATTACCTGACAGCTCACAGCGAAACGTCCAAATTCAGCAACACCGAGAGATTCACTGCATCTCTGTAAAAGCCTGGCGAGTACATACATATACATGAGTGGTAGGTGTTGCGGGATTCAGTGGAGTAAGGTGTTGGAAGTGGGGGGACGGTGTGGGGAGGGGGTGGGAGTGGGGGGAGGGGGTGAGATTTATGAAAGAACAGGTCGAGAGATGGTGTCTGTACAGGATCATCCACTCGTGCTTTGATGTACAAAATGGGAGCCATACGTCAGCCCTTGCAAAGCGATACATGTGTGATTAGACTGTCATATACGAGTATATACATTGATTTGTAGCAGGCAGCTTGTGTTTGGGTCTGCAAAGCTCAGATTTGTCTGTTGTTTTTTTGTTTCTTCTTTTCTTTTCTTTTCTTCAGTTCTTGAGTGCTTTCATTTTAGTTCACCGGTTTAATCAAATTGGAAGTTTATCTCGAGACATTAATTCTGTGTTCATTCTACGGTTTGGGTGATATCGAATTAACAGATATGTAACGGTTGTTTTCGGGTAATTTTGTTGCTAATGTGGCAGGTTTGGTACTTTTTTTTTTTTTTTAAATCAGTATTAAACATCCATCAAATACATTAGTCGTGAAGTTAAAGAACACACACACACACACACACACACACACACACACACACACACACACACACACACACACACACACTGAAGAAACAGATGTGTATCCACAGAATACGGACACGGAATTATTATTATTATCATCATTATTATTATCATTATTATGTGTGTAGATAGTGGGTGAAAAGGTCTGTTTGAATGGGTGTGGGTGAGAGCCTTTGACAGAAAGAAAAAAAGTAGTAAATTCTTGGTTTGTTCAGCTGAAGAATTTCATGAAGATGGATTGCGAGACAATGGGTTTTTAAACTTAAAAAAAAAAAAAAAAAAAAAAATATATATATATAGATATATTAAACACACACACACACACACACACACACACACACACACACACACACACACACACACACACACACACACACCAAAACAAAACAAAACAAACAAACAAAAAACAACAACAACAACAAAACAAACAAAATCCCAAATAAATTATATATTTACATTTGAAGATGAGTGGTTTTGCATAGCAGGGTGTTTATTTCACTGATGGAGACAGCTTCCGATTTGTGTGTGTGTGTGTGTGTGTGTTGAATATAAGACCAGGCTTTGAGAAGTTGGGTTTTTTTTTTCTCCAGCCATAGCGTTTGCGAAAAACATATTTTTTATCCGTGAAGGCAGATTTCGAGAAGATCTTTTGATTAAAGCTTTTCCATGAATGATACGGACAGTGTTGGAATAAAAAAAAGAAAATGTTTGTGATGAATTAAAAAAAGAAAAAAGAAAAAAGATATAGTTATGTCAACATGGCGAACGTTTTTGTGTGTTCTCTCTCTCTCTCTCTCTCTCTCTCTCTCTCTCTCTCTCTCTCTCGCGAATCAACGTATTTCTTCTTCTTTATTTTTTTCCCTTGTTTGTGTCTTTAATCAACTGATTCTTACATTTTCTTACTTTGTGTGATTTTGTTTTCTGGTTTAATCAGCTGATTCCCGCATAATCTTGCGTTGTTTTATTTTTGTTGGTTTGTTTGTTTAATCAACTGATTTGTATATATATATATTTGCTTTCTTTGATTTTGTTGTTTGTTTAATCAACTTTTTCATACATGAATTATTGTTGCTGCTTTCTCTTTTTTTTTCTTCCCCCCCCCCCTTTTTTTTTTTTCTTTTCTTTTTCAATGTTGTTGATGAACTGATACATGCATAATCATTGTTGCGTTTATCGTGGTTTTTTTGTGTAATAAACTGATTTATACAGTTTTCCTTCTTTGATTTTTTTTTCTTTCAATTCAATGGCTTCATGCATATTTCTTTGTTCGTTTTTTTTTTTTTTTTTTTAATTGACTGATTTTATTCATATCGCTGTTTTGCAGTGTTTTTTCTTTTCTTTTCTGTATTTAGGTTTATTTTTCCTTTGAGTCAGCTGATTCCTATATATTGTTGCACCGTGTAGGCCAGACAGGCGTCCCAGGTAAATCCGACAGCCGAGCAGAGCAGTACAGGTCACAGCAGGGAACCACAGGAGGCAGCGAAGAGATTGGATGGGCGATGGGGCGGTGGGGGCTGGAGGGGGTGGGGGGACGTCACGCTGATAGACTGAGGGGAGGGGGGGGGGAGGTGAGGGGCGCGCCACGAGCAGCACGTGCGAGTGGATCGTAAAGCAGCACGCGGGGCGTCTCCCGTGAGTCTTCGCGTGTCGGGAGTTCGGGCCGCTCCTCGGCTTGTCTGCGTGCGGAAAGGGGGAACGTATTGCCCGCTGTTTGGAAACTTCCGTGTACACTTCAAAGTGTCGACTGGGAACTGGTTGTTGGGGCAGGAAACTTCGGTTTCTGACTGGACAGAGTTTGAAAGAAAACCCGACAAATATGTTCTTATGGTGAAGTTGGTTTCTTGGTTGCTTCTGTTTGAGCTGTTGCCAATGTGAGGACTTTACGTAGTTTTACGCTCGTGTGGCGAGGACTGTGTGTGTGTGTGTGTGTGTGTGTGGTTTTGTGAATTGTGGGGGGAAAGTTTGGTTTCTGAAGTTGTCAGTGTTTGAAATGTCTTTACGTTCACGCGGCGACGATTCTTCTGTGTGGTGTTGTCGGTGAAGTATTTGGGAAAGTTTTGATTCTGAGCTGTCTGTGTTCGGGAAAAAAAAAATGTTCACATGGTGAACTTGAGTTGGTTTCGAAGTTTTCCCAGTTTGAACTGCTGCCAATGTGAGGCCTTTTTAACGTTTTGTGTGGAAAGGACTTTGCATAAAAAATGTGGTTGTGTCGTATGTGAACTGTTAGGAGGGGTAGTTTTGTTTCCAAGTTTTCAGTGTTTGAGAGTCAGTGAAGTTGGTTTCTAAGTTGTCCTTGTTTGAAAAGTTAGCAGTGTCTGTATGAAATTTAACGTCAGTTCGCGTGACAAGGAGGCTGTTATTCTTCAATGTGGTTCAGTAAATTGTGGGGTGGAGTATTTGGTTTCTAAGTTGTCAGTGTTTGGGGGGAAAAAAATCCACGTGGTGACGTTGGTATCGAAGTTGTCTGTTTGAAATGCTATCAGTGTGTGAACTTTGACGTGCGCGTGGCGAGGAGTTGTCATCTGTGTGGAAGATCACCCTGACCTGTGACCTGTGACCTGTGAGATGTCAGTCAGAGGGTAGTGTGCACTGACGTCACCGACTTTGTCACGTCAGCAACAGCTGACGTCAGTGACTGTGGTGCTGGAGGTGAGGTCTTTTATTGTGTGAGGCTGTCGTGTTGTGTTGGTTTGTGTGTACTGTGCCGCACTGACTGACAAGGCCTGTTTCTCTGTGTGTGAACTATTAGAGTCACGGCTGTTGTCTCTTCTCTGGAGAGAGCACATGTCCGCAGTACAGCATCACACGCACACACACACACACACACACACACACAAGCGTGCGTGCACGTGTGCGTGCGTGCGAGCGTGTGTGTGAGAGTGTGTGTCAGTGTTTGTGTGCTTGTGCGTGTGTGCGTGCATGTGCGAGTGTGTGTGTGTGCACATGTGTGTGTTTGTGCGTGCGGGCGTGCATGTGTGCATGCGTGCGTGTGTGTTTATGTGTGTGTGTGTGTGTGCGCGCGCGTGCGTGTATGTGTGCGTTTATATTTTGCCACGCACGCAAATCACCCTCTGAACACTGGATTTCAGTTTATGACCTCCAGTTTGAGGTTTTTCTATTAATTAGTTTATTTGTTGCTTTGGTCTGTTAGCTTGGAATGAAGAAATCGGACACTGATAATGCTGTCAGCTGTCCATCATTGCTGAATCCTGTTTCGTAACCTGCAGTCAGCCTGTCGGCACCAAAAGATGCTGCAGTTGTCGGTGCTGGACGTGCTCGTTATTGTTTTGTTGTTGTTGTTGTTGTTGTTTTCACAGCAAAGACCAAACTGTAATCTACTCCCAGCCAGCTTAATCAACAGTGAAAAAAAAATGTAAACATGATTTACAAATATCAACATTATGGCTGCTCACTTCAACCCCAAATACAGAATGTGTTCATAGATAGGACTGTATGCCAGCACCCCGAAAGAGCAGTTTGAGCCAACACACACACACACACACACTGGTCTGTCGGAGTGCCTACGTGTGTGTGTGTGTGTGTGTGTGTGTGTACGCGTGCGTGTGTGCTCGTTATTGTTACTACACCCGGTCCCACGTGAGTGGAACGAAACTGGTCAGAAGATGATAACAGCACTTGAGCAATATCCACGTTTCTTCCACACCACTCCTGTGTGTGACTGACGGAGGGAACGTCCACGCCTTGTTGTGAACACTACTCGTTCCGCATTGAGGGAGGAATTGGGAAGACTGGCCAAGCTTTTTAAAGTGCTGTTAGCGAAGTTTGTTCATACTCTCTCTCTCTCTCTCTCTCCGTGTGTGTGTGTGTGTGTGTGTGTGTGTGTGTGACTCTCCCATCATGTACTCTGCCTCAACCTGTCTCTGTCAATCTATCTGTTCGTTTGCCTGTCTATCTGACTGTATTTCTCCCTCTGTCTGTCTCTCTTTGTCTCTCATCCTGTCTCGGTCTTTCTTTCTCTGTCTCTGCCTCCCCGGTTCGGGTTTCCTTCACCAAGTTCACTCTCCCCCTTGTCTCTGTCTCTCTGTCTCTCTATCTCTGTCTGTCTCTCTCATCTGTCATTAGTGAAAACGCACAATCCTTCATAAGACACTATGATGTTAACCTCTCTCTGTTTAAAAAAAAATATATATATATATATTTTATATATATGTCTGTCTGACCGTCTAATTCTCTGTCTCCCTCAGCCTCTCTCTGTCTGACCATGTCTCTCTCTCCCCCTCTATCTCTTTCCCTCATTATCTTCTCTCTCCTGTCATTCCGTGGAAACGCACGATCCCTGGGAAGATACTGTGTTGTTTCCCTTTCCCATCCCTTCACATTCGCGGAGGAGTTTCTTTACGTCAAGCATTCCGGTTAAAGTGATGGAAAAACCCAGTTGGCTGTTTTCTTGGCATTGATTTTTTTTTTTTTTTTTTTTTTTTTTTACCGTTGTAGCATTTGTCAGTGATTTATACAAGCCTGCTGTTTGAGGGAAACGAGATTGACTGAGAGAGAGGTATGGGGTACGAAACAACACCTCTCCAGGACCCAGTTGCATTGCTTGGTTCGAAGTTTTGGACAGTTACACGCCACTAAATGCCTACGTTGACGGAACTACGCTATCGGTCAGTTCCATACTACGCACAGTTAGTAGCGGGTTACGACCATACTAGGCTCTTCTGTCGGAGCAATGCAACTGGCTAGAGCCGTAAATACAAAATGCTAGTTATTTATTAAGGGTGCAAAAAGATACCTATCCAAAGCCTTAGATACAAAATGCTAGTTATCTATTAAAGATGCAAAAGATACCTATCCAAAGCCTGAAATACAAAATGTTAGTATAGTTATTTATTAAGGGTGCAAAAAGATACCTATCCTCAGTCTGGCTCCGCGACTAAGCCATTATTGTCGTTAGCAGGGGGCTTAGTAGGTGGTGTTCTAAGTACGTTAAATCCGAACAGGCACCACTGAACACCACCGAAGTGACTCAGCAGCAGTGCAGGGTCTCCTCTGGTGTGTGGCCTCCTGGCGGCCTAACATCGATGGTTCCCTGCGGACTGCCGACGGTGGAACTGTGACGGACGAACCAGGGTGTGGCCGTGTATGGGGGAATCTAAATGAGCGGCGTGGGAGTAATGCCACTGAAACGGTGCAGATGGTTGGGCAGCAAAAAACAAACCAAAACAAACAAACAAACAAACACAAAAAACCACAAAAAACTCACAAAACAAACAAACAAACAAACAAAAAAAACACACACAAAAACAACCAACAACAACCTATCTAAATCCTCAAATACAGAATACTAGTTTGTTTGTTTTTTTTAGGTGCAAAGGACACCTCTCCAAAAGCCTTAAATACAAAATACTAGTTATTTATTAAGGATGCAAAAGATACCTATCAAAAACCTTAAATACAAAATGCTAATTATTTATTAAGGGTGCAAAAGATTCCTCTAGAGGCAAAGTCTTAGATACAAAATGTTATTTATTTATTAAGAGTACAAAGGATACCTCTCCAAAGCTTTATAAAGTTATACAAAATGCTGATCATTCAGGATTAGATCTCTGCAAAGCCTTAGATACAAAATGCTGATCGTTTAGTCATGCATGTTCATGTTTGTGCTGTTTCCATGATAATGGGGCCACCAACATTGTCCCATCTCTTCGTCCGCGAGTTCGTTCGTTATTTTATTTATTTATTTATTTATTTTTCTGTGACGGTGATTAATCGGGAAGGCGGATTAACAGTCACCATTCAACATAAATCAACTAAACAACTTGGCTTTTCTACAAATACGATGTCCCTGAGGGTTTCATGGGAGTTTTGTCCTCCATCAAGGAAGGGGGGGGGGACTCCCTTCCTCCATCTTTCCTTATTTCTCCTTCCTTCCTCCCCAAGGCGATGTTGTTTTTTCATTCACGTTTTAAACAACCCGGAAGGAGAAGAGAAGAGACATTATATATATATATATATATATATATATATATATATATATATATATATGGGTCAAACATCGACACTCCGCTCAAATGATCATGGCCTACAGGGTTAACCATCCGTGGAAAGTGGGTGAACCATTTCTATCTGACATTACCAGTGAGAGAGAGAGAGAGAGAGAGAGAGGATGGGGTGGAGAGAAAGCGGGGTTGATTTAGAGAGAAAGAGAGAGAGGGAGAGTTAGAGAGAGAGAAAGGGAGAGTTACAGAGAGGGGGGGGTGGAGAAGAGTAAGGGAGAGAGAGAGACACAGACATAATGTAGTGCGTGTGGGTGGGTGTGAGAGAGAGAGAGGGAAAGAGAGAGAGAGTATACAAGCATGTTTGTGTGTGTGTGTGTGTGTGATGAAACCGGGAGGGACACTGTTGTCAGAAGAACAAAGAGGTTACACGAGAACGGAGACATTCTAGTTACCGTCAGAGATGGAGAGAGAGAGACAGAGACAGACAGACAGACAGATAGAGAGAGAGAGAGACAAGACAGAGACAGAGAGACAGAGACAGAGAGACAGAAAGAGAGAGACAGAGAGACAGAGAGACAGAGAGAGACAGAGAGAGACAAACGTCTGTGTGTTACAGAGAGGTGGGAGTTAAAGAGATGGGTGGACGGTTTATTCACATGAGGCCATCGCTCCTCATGAACGTGGAGAGAAAACGGGGTTCATGCTTTACAACAAGACAGTGCATGCATTCTGTTGATAATGAGTGACAGAGTGTGTGTGAGAGAGCGAAAGAGAGAGAGAGAGGGGGGGGGGGGAGTGTGTGTGAGAGAGCGAAAGAGAGAGAGAGAGTGGGGGGGGATGGTGAGTTAGGGAGAGAGAGGGAGACATAGAGATTTACCCGGAGAGAGAGGGTGGGGGTTAGAGCAGAGTTAGAGAGAGATACAAAGAATTAGGTAGAAAGAGAGAGAGATGGAAACAGAGAGAGAGAGAGGGGGTGGGGGGTGGGGGGGGGCTTGTGGTGATGCTATCTTCTTCTTCTTTTTCTTTTTTTTTTTTTCTTCTTTTTTTTTTTTTTTTTTTTTTTTTAGAGAAGCAAATGGAAAAAAAAAGTTGGGAATAGGGTTTGGGGAGGAGGGTGGGGGATTCGATGTCAAAAGGCCACCGTCCCTAGTTTTATTTTGTCAGAGATGATTTCAAGACTCTACCCTCCCTCCCCACTTCCTCTCTCTCTCTCTCTCTTTCTAAGGGGGGGGGGGGGGGGTGTAGGGAGTGGGGTGGAGGCGAGGGGGGGGGGGGGGGGGGGGGTGTCGACATTTCATCGACCCAGTCATGGCCTGTGTTGCCAGTTCCAACCGTCTTCGCGCTGGATGTCGGAGACATGGGTACAGGGTGGGAAGTCTGTGGATTTCAGCTGTCCAGGGTGTTGTTTTCCGTGTTCCGGGCGGTCTGCTGGAAATCTTTCCCCGCTCTTGTGATTCTGTAGGTCGGTCTGGTTTGTTTGTTTGTTTGTTTTTGTTTTTTGTTTCTTTGTTTTGTTTTTGTTTCGTTTCTTCATCTGTCTGTGTGTGTTTTTTTCTGTCATCAGATTGTATGCTGTTTGTCTGCTGGTGTGTCTCTCCAGCCTCTTCTGTTTGCCTGCCTGCCTGTATCAGTCTGTCTGTCTGTATCTCTGTGTCTGTCTGTCCGTCACCTTCTTTTTTTTTATCGGCGCCTATCTGTGTGTGTGTGTGTGTGTGTGTGTGTGTGTGTTTTCCGTGAGAGAAATCATATTGCCTTGTAAGAGAAAAAAAACACCAAGAAACAACAACCCCAAAACAGAATTCAGTTTATAGAAATGTCAAACATTGAGAAGCTCCCCAACCACCCGCCTCGCCCCCTACCCCCACTTCGAAAAGCCATCTCCCCCCCCCCCCTCTCGCCGACCCCTCCCCCCTCCTCCCACCCCTTCCCGATCCTTCCCCCCTCCCCTCCTCCCTCCTCCCCCCATCCCCCCACCCCAACACACACACAAAAGCAGCAAACAGGACGTTGACACTTCAGTCCATGCAGCAAGAACAGTGTTAGCGGCCTCTGACATTTTCCATTCCATCGTGCGACGACCCAGTTTTGGCGTGGTGTTCAAACTTTTTGTGTTTGCCGGTGACAATTTTGGCACCCCTCTTTCGCCCCCCACAAAACCGAGTAGTCGCGCCAAGAAAGGAAATGAATTCCTCCTCCTCCTCCTCCTCCTTCTCCTACTTATGCTCCTGCTACTGCTGGTGATGATGATGATAATAGTGTACATTAATTTTTTTTATGACGCGCGCAATAGCCAAGTGGTTAAAGCGTTGGACTCTCAATCTCAGGGTCCCGGGTTCGAATCTCGGTGACGGCGCCTGGTGGGTAAAGGGTGGAGATTTTTCCGATCTCTCAGGTCAACACATGTGCAGACCTGCTTAATGCCTGAATCCCCTTCGTGTGTATACGCAAGCAAAAAAATAAAATACGCACGTTAAAGATCCTGTAATCCATGTCAGCGTTCGGTGGATTTATGGAAGCAAGAACATACCCAGCATGCACTTTCCCGAAAGCGGAGTATCGCTGTCTACATGGCGGGGTAAAAAACGGTCATACACGAAAAAGCCCACTCGCGCACACACGAGTGAATGTGTGAGATGCAGCCCACGAACGCAGACGAAGAAGAAGAAGAAGAATTTTTTTTTTTACGTGTGTCAGAGGAAGAACACAAACCAGGATGGGCTGGACTGTATGACTTGACTTTGTCAGAAAGGTTTGAGGGTGCAGAAACATGCAGTGGAGTCAAAATGTATCGCCCTGTCCGATTATGTTTCTTTGAGGGATGTGACGTATTCTAGAGAATTGATAATTGGGCTAATTATGATAGTTATCATAGCGTTGAATCTTGTGCAGAGACAAATCAAAGCGCTTTCGCACCAGTCATTCACACGCATGCATTACTCTAAAACTGGGCTGACTTCATCTGACCAAAACAGTTTTCTTTCTTTTGCTGTGATGTCTGTTTTCGTCTCCATCTGTCTCTGTCTGTGAATGTCAATGAGTGGGAGTGAAGTGTGTGTGTGTGTGTGTGTGTGTGTGTGTGTGTGTGCGCGCGCGTGCGTGTGCGTGTGTGTGTGTGTGAGTGAAGTGAGTGTATATATATGTGTGTGTGTGTGTGTGTGTGTGAGTGAAGTGTGTGTGTGTGTGTGTGTGTGTGTGTGTCTGTGGGTATGTATATGCCAGAGAAATGATAGTTTATTTGCCATCCCTCCTCCACACAAATGAAATTGAGCTGCACAATTGGCGGCGCATTTGTGATGGGAACTCAGGCGGAGAATATATTTGTCGATGGCGACATTTTCGTTTTAGAAACAACTCTTGGAATGAGACGTAATAGAAAAAGA
Organism: Babylonia areolata; assembly: GCF_041734735.1. Classification (NCBI taxonomy): domain Eukaryota; kingdom Metazoa; phylum Mollusca; class Gastropoda; order Neogastropoda; family Buccinidae; genus Babylonia; species Babylonia areolata. The sequence goes on from NC_134879.1 coordinate 37,305,322, forward strand.
AAAAAAAAGTTGCCGGCGACAATTCTGGCTAGCGACAATTTTGTGTTTAATAAGGCATTGTGTGCTGTTTTGTCGTGACGAAAGAATCATGACGGTGAGGTTGGTTTGTCTGAACAGCCAGCTGTCCGAGTGTTCGTTTACTCTTTGCCAGTGTGATGTTAACTCTCTTTCTCTCTCTCTCTCTCTCTCTCTCTTTATATATAAATAAATATATATATATATATATATATAAAATAAAATTTAAAAAACCTGTAACTTTTGCTATTTGGGGCCATACAACTTTTTCAATGATAAATATACATTGAACGAGTGTTTACAGTTTTCATGTCTGTATCGGTTTCCGATGTTTTATTTCATTGCTTTAGGTATTATCAATATTATCATTATCAGTAGTAGTAGTAGTAGAATATAATTATCGTTAGTTTTGTTGCAAATTCTTCTTCCTCTTCTTTTAATGTCATTATCATTATTATTATTGTCATGATCATGGTTATTATTATTATCACCAATGTTGTTATTCGTAACATTTCGTATTTTTTGTTTCGTATCTTTAATTCTTATTTATTTATGAATGTGTGTGTGTGTGTGTGTGTGTGTGTGTGTGTGTGTTTGTAGTGGGGGGAGGGTGGTATTTTGAAAAAAATCCCAAATTTTTCCAACAGAAATCAAAAGCACACAAGAGCACCGAAACAGAACAGCAATTGCCTGTTTGTTTGTTTGTTTTAATACATAAAGCAATGGAAGTTTTGTTTAATGGAAAGTGCTTCTTGAATATTCAGATAGTTATGATAATAAAAGACTGCTTCGAGCATCTTTCAAAAATTACAAAAGAACCATAGAGAGGAAACTTTTATGACAATATCAGAAAAGAAAATGTTGAGGTGTTATATGACCCGCCCAAATCTATTAAATTCTACGGACTGTTATCTGGAGGGGGAAAAAAACCCAAACTTTTGTCTCTTTCATATGTATTTCTTTGCGATTGATCTTTGGTTAGATGGGGACAAATAGTCTGTTGATAAGGAAAATGAACATGTTGATTTCTGTTTGCCTTTTGCTCGATTTTTATTTATTTTATTGTTGCTGTTGTTGTTGTTGTTGTTGTTACTGTTGACATCACTCTTTTTGTGTGTATGGTGTATGTAAAAGATGCATGTGTGTATTGTTTTCATGCGCCCAGCGGGGCACTTGAAGTAAACCTCTTGCCTTGCCTTGCCTTCCTTTGCTTTGCCTTGCCTTGCCTTCCTTTGCTTTCCCTTGCCTTGCCTTCCTTTGCTTTCCCTGGCCTTGCCTTGCCTTGCCTTCCTTTGCTTTCCCTGGCATTGCCTTGCCTTGCCTTTCCTTCCTTTGCTTTGCCTTGCCTTGCCTTCCTTTGCTTTCCCTGGCCTTGCCTTGCCTTGCCTTCCTTTGCTTTCCCTGGCCTTGCCTTGCCTTGCCTTCCTTTGCTTTCCCTGGCCTTGCCTTGCCTTGCCTGCCTTTGCTTTCCCTAGCCTTGCATTGCCTTGCCTTCCTTCGCCTTGCCTTGCCTTCCCTTGCCCTGCCTTGCCTTGCCTTGCCTTCCCTTGCCCTGCCTTGCCTTGCCTTGCCTTGCCTTGCCTTGCCTTAGTGCAGCCTGTACAAAACAACAACAACAGCAACAACAAAAAACAACAAAAAACAACAACAACAACAACAAAACAAAACAAAACAAAACAAACAAACAACAACAACAACAACAACAACAACAACAACAACAACAACAACAACAACAACAACAACAACAACAACAACAAAACACCCCACGAACTGACAAATCCTGTTAATCGCCTTTGCCCTCTTTTCGTCTCTTAACGACAGACCTGATGGCTTGAACCCTAGTGAAATGGTGCTGCTGGCATTAACTTTAACAACGGCTTTTGGATGAGTGTTTTGACATCAGTGTATGCTATTTAGTAACGATTGTTTTATTTTAGTTCGTATTCTGATGTTAACACTAACTGGTGGGGTGGCAGTGGTGCGAAGCAGGAAGGAGGATGGTGTAGATTTTAGTTCTCGTTCAGTTGTCGTGATGCCGTTTCCAGACTGTAACGATGGAATTGAATAGTCAGCAACCCCCCCCCCCTGACCCCCCCCCCCCCCCCCCCCACACACACTCCTCCTCCTCCTCCCCTCCCCCTCTCTCTCTGTCTCTTGATCTTGATCTTAATTTTCTGACGCACATAAGTAATCTGAAATAGATATCAATGTAGGTGCGCGTACAAATTTGAGTGTTAATGTGTTCGCCTTGTTTATTATTTCCCTTTATTCTTTTTCTTCTCGTTTTTTTTCTTTTTGCCGATTTGAATCATTACCACCCCCCCTCCCCCCCCCCCCCCCCCCCCACACACACACACTTCCGACTCCCTCCTTGACATTCTAGTTTTAGAAAGGCAATTTACCGACACAGTTTTGTAACTGACACTGTCATTCTCTCTTCCTGTCACCCTGTCTGCCTGTTTCTGTCAGCATATCTCTGTCTCTGTCCCTATCTCTCTATGTCATTGTCTCTGTCTGTGTCTGTCTGTCTGTCTGTCTGTGTCTCTCTCTCACTGTGCACCCTCCCCCTCGCCCCCCCTTCCCCACCCCCCACACACACACGCACACACCCACGTCTTTTTCCCACGCATCTGTCACTCTCTCTCTATCATTCACGCGCGTGCACGCGCGTGTGTGTGTTTGTGTTTATGTGTGTGTACGTGCGCGCGTGTTTGTGTGAGTGTGTGTGTGTGTGTGTGTGTGCGTGCGCGCGCGCGCGTGTTTCACTCTGTGTGTGGGGGGGGGGGGGGGAGGGGGGAGGTATGTGTGTGTGTGTGTGTGTGTGTGTGTGTGTTTGAACACACATAGACACAGAGAGAAACAGACAGACAGGCAGGCAGGCAGGCAGGCAGGCAGACAGACAGACAGACAGACAGTTAAAGAGACTGACAAATAGTGAAACAGAATGACAGACAAAGAGACAGACAACTGGAGGGTGTGGGGTGGGGTAGGGTGGGGTGGGGCGGGGCGTGAGGTGTCATTTGAACTATTTATCAGGCCACACTCCCATACCAAATAAAATTCACAAACACGCCTGCAACTGTAAAGGAATTTCCGAACATGAAAGCGTTCTGGAACCTTTTTTTTTTCTTTTTTTTTTTGAACACAAAATAATGCATATTCAGCAGCTCCCTTTTCTTCGTTAGATGTGCACTGGATACGAAACACTTGGATGTCATTACATGTGAAGTTACAAAGTCCAAACACATCATCATTTCCAAGCAGAAAGCACCCGTGTGATGGGGCGTGGGGTTTAGGGGTGGTGGGGGTATGGGGGAGGGGGGGTAAGGGGTTGGGGGTGGGGGGTGGGGGGTGGGGGTGCGGAGGTGGATGGGGAGAAAATCCGGTGGGAGAGGTGGAGGGTGTGTTGTTTGGGTGGTGGTGGTGGAGGGATTGCGTGTATGTATGCGTGCATGTGTGTGTGTGTGTGTGTGGATGGGGGGTGGGTTGAGGGGGAGTGTGTGTGTGTGTGTGTTTGTGCGTGTGAGTATGTGTGAGTCTTTCTGTGTGTGTGTGTGTGTGTGTGTGTGTGTTAGTGCGTGTGAGTGTGTATAGTTATGTGTGTGTGGTGGGGGGGAGAGGGGGGGGTATGTGTGTGTGTTTGAGTGTTGAATGAGAGGATGGAAAAACAGCGAAAGGCAGTGAGAGAGAGAGAAGGAGGGTGGGGGGTCTTGGGGGTGGGGGGTGGGGGGTGGGGAGGGAGATGCAGAGTGCAAGACAGACCATTAAAAACAAGAACATCAACAACAACAAAATAATCACCCACAAACAAACAAAAACAACAAAACCAAAATATACGATCACACATACACACACACGCACACATACAAACACACACACACACACACACACACACACACACACACACACACACAACACACACACACACGCGCGCGCGCACGTACGCACCACACAAAAACAACAAATCAAAAAGAACAAAAAAGAAGAACAAAACGAAAAAAAACAACAACTACAAAGCATGAAGGAAATCTCCATACAATCCCAAGAACAAATCTGTGCACACAGGCATCCACGTCGTTTTGTCAGGTTATGAATATAGAAGAGACAGATTCTCTATTTTCTGAGGCAACAAATAAGCACTTGCGAGCTCTGTTCCTGCTCTCTTTCTTTCTTTCTTTCTTTCTTTCTTGCTTTCTTTCTTTCTTTCTTGCTTTCTTTACTCCGTTGTTTTTTCTTTCTTTCTTTCCAGCCTTTTCTTTTGAACACGCGCAGTCTCTGCCTCCTGTAAAGCCTCATCGCTGCACAGCCAGGCATGGGAAAGCCATGCAGCATGCCGCTAAACGCGTGAAGTAAAATAACTGCCATGACAATGAAAGATGTGGCGAGAGATGGGATAAAGAACGACGAGTGGGAAGCGAGTTAGGGAGGGATGGTGAGAGAGAGAGAGAGAGAGAGAGAGGGCGGGGACAGGAAGAGAGATATGGTGAGAGACAGAGACAGCGACAGACGGACAGAGATGGAGATGGGGTGAAGAGAGGGCTGGATGAAGACAGGGAGAAACACACACACACACACACACACACACACACACACACACACACAGACGGATAGAGAGAGAGATGGGGTGAAGAGAGGGCTGGATGAAGACAGGGAGAAACACACACACACATACACACACACACACACACACACACACACAGACGGATAGAGAGAGAGAGATGGGGTGAAGAGAGGGCTGGATGAAGAGAGAGAGAAACACACACACACACACACACACACACACACACACACACACACGCGCGCGCGCGCGCGCGCGCGCGCGCACACACACAGAGCCAGAGACAGAGACAGGCGGATACTGATAGAGAGAAGAGATGGTGAGAGAGAGGCAGACAGCTACAGAGAGAGGGTGAACAGAGAGCTGGAGGAACAGAAAGAGAGAGAGGGAGAGAGATGGGGGACGGGGAGGAGAGAAGGAAAGAGGGGAAAAGATTTAACCACACAGAGAGAGCAAGAGACAGACAGACAGACAGATAGACAGGAACTCCAACGATCGCAATGTACGTCTTTCACCTTAAAGCCGCATAAACACTCCCCATCCCTTCTCCCACCAACCCTCACCCCACCACCCATCACACCTCCACTCCTCACCCCCACCCCTTTCCACACCCTCACACCCTCTCACCCGAACAGCAACAACAACAACAAAAAAGATAGTACGGTTGTCCCGTCCTCCTAAAACACGATTTGGCCATCACCCACACCACCCCACCCCACTCCACCACCCCTCTCGTTTAAACTCACGGCTCTCTTTGAGTGCAAGGCCGACAAGGCGTTACGCAACAAACACATCACATCAGCAGCAGCAGTCAAACAACACCAGTAGCCTGGGCTGGCACTGCTACTGGCAGACACACACACACAGGCGCAGTGCACGGCCCATTAGCCGCTGCTTCAGCCACACTTTGAGCCTCGCTCCGTCAGAGGTAATGAGGCGGAAAATGGAATTCTTCCATGACAGGCCGTCAGTTGTTTGCGAACAGGTGTGCAAGCTTTGCTTCCCCATCACTCATCCCTCCACTCTCTCTCTCTCTCTCTCTCTCTCTCTCTCTCCACCTCACCCCCCTACCCCTACTCCTCCTCGCCACCCCTCATTCTTTGCAAAAGTCCTCCAGTCTCTCTCTCCCCTGGCCTCGCGCCACGCACGTGCCAGATGATGTCATTGGCACGCGCCGGCATGCGTAAGTGTGTTGTTCCGGTGTTGCTAAAAATAACGCGTTCGTGTTCATCATACAAAAAATGGCTGTCAGCGACTGTTAAAAAAGAAAAAAGAAAGTGGTTAACAAATCTTATTTCCGTGTTACGTGTGTGGTGTTGTTTTGTTCCATCGTCATCGTCATCATCATCATCGTCATCATTGTTAATTTCTGCTTCTTGTTGTTGTTGTTCTTCTTCTTTTTCTTTTCATTCCTTGAAAATGTCATTTTCCTCCAGTGTCGGTGGAGAAAGATTAATGATCAACAATCGCAATTCTTCGCCGTAATGAAACTGACACGGAATTGACTCGCAAGTCCCCCAAGTCAATGACCATGAACTGGCTGCCTATATCATTTTGATGTAGAATGATCAATATTTGGGGCCATTTATCATCCCCTCGGAGATGCCGGGAGCCTTTTCCAAAGAAAACAGTATCCCTCCTGCCTTCTGGAAACTCTGTGCTAGAAAATTCATCATTTTTATCGCTCACTTTCATTTTGGGTTCGTTTCCTTTTTTTTTTTTCAGCGTCTGTCCTTTTCTTATTTCCTGCCTTGCTAGTCCATTCGCCTATGTTTTTATCTATTCATTTATATATTTATTTATTCATTTATTAATTTTTAGAAAGCCTTGGGTTCTTTTTAGGTTTTTTGTTCCTGACTTAATTATTGGGCGCACTTTTTATTCTGTGTCATGTTTTGTCCATGGAACACTTGAGGTGCCCGTTCGGTACAATGCTCATGACAACGTACATCCCGTTAAAAGGTAACGCGAACGGTGTGTTCATAGTAAGATGTCAAGTAAAAAGCTCCCATCCAGCATGTTTTCTTTCTGAACTTTCTCTCTCTGCCTCTCATTCAGCAGGTTAGATTACTTATTTTATTTCCGACTCCTGTCTTCAATAGCCGAAAGAAAAACGGTTTTCCGTTCCTCTTCTTCAGTGTGTTTGAGAAACTGCTGTCTAAGGACTTAAGTGATTCTTCAACTGGCAGTAAAATGGATCCCAATAGTTTTTTTTTTAAACATAACCCCCCTTTAAAACAGCAAGGTGCAGATTTATCAAAACGCTCGTTTTCATTAAGGTTTCCCATTTGTAGATTTGTTCATGCACATGTAATGCTGCTACTTATGAGTTCTTGAGATGAGTTTGTATCGATTTATTTATCTATTTACTCGGCACAAGGCGTGTTTTTCTTTCCTTGCGTGCCCGTACATGCCTACGTGTGTTCGTGTGTGCTCCCTCCTCTTCCACCTCCCCCTTCTCCTTCTTCTCCTTCTGATTCCTCCTCCTCCTCTTCCTGCTCCTTCTCCTCCTCCTTCTCCTTCCTCCTCCTCCTCTTCCTCCTTCTCCTTCTCATTCCTCCTCACCCTTTTCCTCCTCCTTCTCCTCATTTTCCTCCTTCTCCTTCTCATTCCTCCTCCTCCTCTCCCCCCTCCTCCCCCTCCTCCTTCTCCTCATTCCTCCTCCTCCTCTTCCTCCTTGTCTTCATTCTCCTCCTACCTCCTCTTCTTCCTCCTTCCCTTCCTTCCCTCTTACTCCTTCTCCTCTCCCTCTTCCCATACCTCTTCCTTCTTCTCCTCCTCCTCCCCCCTCTTCCCCGCTGTATCCCCCTTCCACTTCGGAAGGTGAACAGGACACTTAAGGGGGTAGGGAGGGGGGCCGGGGGGATGGGAGAGAGATAACGAGAGGGTGGATAGGAGAGTGTATGCGATGGGTCGGAGAGAGACGGAAGACCACGGAAGAAGTGGTGGTAGTGGAGGGGGAGGGCGGAGTGTGATGGGAGGGAGGGCAACTGAAGAGAGATTAATGAAGCTCCAGAAGGTAGGAGATCAGGGTACTGCTACAGACAGCCTGTGCCCCCCAAATGAGATCATTAAGGCGAAGCGGGGCACGGGTCGGGCACCCGGGCACCCAAGAGGTCTACAGGAGGAAGGCAGATCCACCAGGAATAGAGACGGCCAGCTCTCCCTGACAGTTAGACCACGGGGTGTGAACGCGTGCGGAGTTTTGTGCGGTTGGGGGGGAAGATTAGAGTGAGATTTCGAACACACACACACACACACACACACACACACACACACACACACACACAGACACACACACACACACACACACACACACACACACACACACACACACACACACACACGTTATCTGAGCGCTGAGACCAATCATTGTAGTCTACCTGCCCTGACGAATTTGTGAGATGCGAATAACCTTTTTTTTCCGGTGAGTGTGTGTGTGTGTGTGTGTGTGTGTGTGTGTGTGTGTGTGTGTGTGTGTGTGTGTGTGTGTGTGTGTCTGTGTCTGTGTCTGTGTTTGTGTGTGTGTGTGTGCTCGTGTGTTCTTGTATGTGCATGCGCTCATGCGCGTACTCAATCCGATATGAGGTGTGTGTGAACGGGGCATGATTTTTTTTTTCAATGTGTGCTGAACGAAGCACGAGGCAAAAGCTTGATAACTGGAGCACACTTTCAGTTTCAGTTTCTCAAGGAAGATATCACTGCGTTCGTTCGGACAAACCCATATACGCTGCACGACATCTGCTAGGCGGCAGATGCATGACCAGCTAGCATAAACCAACGCGCGCTTAGTCAGGCCTTGAGTGCATCAATGCTTGCTTGTTTACCTGTCAGAGTGGATTTCTTCCGCACAGTATTGGTAGAGGACAACACTTTCTTCTTCTTCTTCTTCAGTGCGTGCAGCAAGTTTCATTTCCCAGTCAGGTGTGGGAGAAAGGCTGAGACGGGGATTTGAACCCAGACCCTCACGGACACTGTATTGGTTGACAAGCGTCTTCATAACCGTTCTGCCACCTTCCTGCTCCTGGAGTTCATATCAAGGAAACTATAGACAGCTTTGTTAACACGTATCGTCAGAAGGGGGTCTGTCCCAAGAATTCTTTGAAGAGCACCACCACCACCATCAATACCACCACCACCACCATCATCACCATCACCATCATTATTCATCGTCGTCGTCGTCGACATGGTTGTCGTCGTCTTCAACGTTATTGTCACCACTACCACCACCACCACCATCAATACCACCACCACCACCATCATCACCATCATCGTCATCGTTATCGCAGTCGTCATTGTCACCGCCGCTATCCTCGTCGTCGTCATCATCAGCCAACGTCACTATCGTCACCAGCATCACAACCACCACCATCACTTCCATCACTACCACTATCATCATCATCATCATTTTCATTGCCCCTTCTGTCATCATCATCATCATCATCTTAGTCGTCATTGTCACTGCCGCTATTGCCATCGTCGTCATCATCATCTTTGTCGTCATTGTCACTGCCGCTATTGCCATCGTCATCGTAGTCGTCATTGTCACTGCCGCTATTGCCATCGTCGTCATCATCATCTTAGTCGTCATTGTCACTGCCGCTATTGTCATCATCGGCATCGTTATCATCATCATCATCATCATGACTGACTGACTGATCGTTGATATGTCCCACGCCGATCCACCACCACCAGCCCCCCACGTGCCCCCCCCCCCCCCCCCCCCCCCCCCCAACCCCCCCCCCCCCCCCCCCCCCACACACACAAAAAGCAAAACAGCATTCAGACCAGCTGCCACAGGAGATCTCACCAGTCCGCTATCACATCCCGTGCACTGCACAACACCGCCACCCTCGTTGACGACAGGTCTCCGCGGGGGGCTCTAGGTCGTGTCGGAAACCATGTTGTGTGCTGTGTGGAGGATAGGAGGCACACAGGCGGAGGAGAGGGAGGGGGGGAGGGACTTGGCTTAGTGCCCGTACAGGCTCCTCAAACACCAGCCCCTCCGGGGAGTCCTCTGTCATCACTTGACGGGGCCCGATGCCAGCAACCCCCCCCCCCTCCTCCTTCCCGCTCTCCCCGCCCCCCCCCCCCCCCGGACCCCCCTCCCTGCTTGCCCCCCACCCCCACCCGCCCACCCTACTGTGTGTGTGTGTGTGCAGACAGTGCGCGGCGCGTGCGTGCTCATGCGCGCGCATAATTATGTATGCGCGATGTGGGTGTGGGTTGTGCCTTCATCATGCAAAAACAGTCGCCCACCCTAATACCAGCACGAAAGTGTACTGTGCGCGACTACATAATTATGTCAAGGAAACAGAGGGGAGGTGAGGAGGGATAGAGGGAGGAATGGGAGAGAGGGAGAGACAGACAGACAGACAGACAGACAGACAGACAGACACAGAGAGAGTGCTGATGATAATAACGAAGCAAAGGGAGAAATACATCCACAGACAGCGCACACACACACACACACACACACACACACACACACACACACACACACACTAATACACATATAGAGTACAGGTGAGAACACTTTTCAGAAATGTACAACAAAGAAGTGGCA
>NC_134879.1:37322960-37330460 GCF_041734735.1 Babylonia areolata
CTGGTTCCAGTACAAAAGACAGGTGCAGTGCTGTTCAGCAGTGTCGGTCAAAGATGCTGGACCAACAGTGTGGGTGTCTGTGTCTCTCAGGACTGGCCAGCACCAGGACTGTTTGGAACAGGCCGGTCCTCACGTCTGAATGAAATTCCTCAGCAGCGTAGTCATCGTTTTCCTCGTCATTCTTCATCATGAAAGATAGATGTTTGTCTCAAATTGTTTGATTCGTGATGTTAGGCACTCATGTATGTGTTCGTGTGAGGGTACGTGTTGAGATACACACACACACACACACACACACACACACACACACACAGAGAGAGAGAGAGAAAGATAGACAGAGATACAGAGAAAGAACACAAACTTGAATGTTTTAATGAGTGTAAAACTATAAGCTACAGACTTCATTTCACCATGCCATCACAAAAAAGAAGAGACAGATAGACAATCAGATAAGTAAGTAGACAGACAGACAGACAGACAAAGGGGGGAAGGCAGAGAGAGCACCTGGGGGTCATTATAACCATCCTCCGTTTCAATACTAATAACCAATGAAAAACAGAAAGAACGACACTCGTGCAGTGATGATAAACTGGCCAAGACTCGTGCATGTAGCTGTTCATTAGTTCAGACACACTCTCGGCAGCGACATCATCGCCTACTACTCCTCAGGCTTTTCATTATAATGAAGCACTCACGACAGTCGGCCTTTTGTTGCCCTGCATTAATAAACTGGCCAGACTGAGCCAGGAGGACAATTCATTAATGAATTAATTGTTTGAGAGTATAACTAACAGCAGTGATAATGATACTTTAACATCGTCATCAGCATCAGCAGCAGTAGCAGCAGTATAACCTTCATCATCAGAACTTTCTGAGTGTAATTTTTATCATGATAATGATAACAGCAGAGATGTAGAGGAGAAGGAGACTGATTGATTGATTGATTGATTGATTGATTGAATCTTTAATGGGTAAAGAAATAGGCGCAGTAAAGGCCTTTTTACAATTCTGCCCATTTAACGACACAAAACATAAAAATAAGGAACGACACAAAACATAAAAATAGAAAAATAAAATAAAATAAAATAATAAGAACGACGAATAAGAATCGTAACTGGAATAGTCTATCTAAAGAAACAATGCAATGAAAAGAAATATAAAACACGTACAACTTTGAGGAAAATGATGGGTATGAATGGCAACAATCCCTTTTCTCATATTTTGTCCCCTCAGTTCCCATTCACACGTCCTTTCAGGTGAAGGCCTTGGGAGGAATATCACGAAGGTGTGGGGAATATGTGGAAGATGTAGGGAATGTCCGGAAGATGTGGGGAATGTCTGGGAGATGTGGGGAATATCTGGAAGATGTGGGGAATGTCTGGAAGATGTGGGGAATATCTGGAAGATGTGGGGAATGGAGAATATCTGGAAGATGTGGGGAATATCTGGAAGATGAAGGGAATGTCTGGAGGATGTGGGGAATGTCTGGAAGATGTGGGGAATATCTGGAAGATGTGGGGAATATCTGGAAGACGAAGGGAATGTCTGGAGGATGTGGGGAATGTCTGGAAGATGTGGGGAATGGAGAATATCTGGAAGATGTGGGGAATATCTGGAAAATGAAGGGAATGTCTGGAAGATGTGGGGAATGTCTGGAAGATGTGGGGAATATCTGGAAGATGTAGGGAATGTCTGGAAGATGTAGGGAATATATGGAAGATGTGGGGAATATCTGGAAGATGTAGGGAATATCTGGAAGATGTAGGGAATGTCTGGAAGATGAAGGGAATGTCTGGAAGATGAAGGGAATGTCTGGAAGATGCGGGGAATATCTGGAAGATGCGGGGAATATCTGGAAGATGCAGGGAATGTCTGGAAGATGCGGGGAATATCTGGAAGATGTAGGGAATATCTGGAAGATGCGGGGAATATCTGGAAGATGCAGGGAATGTCTGGAAGATGCGGGAAATATCTGGGAATATCTGGAAGATGTAGAGAATGTCTGGAAGATGTGGGACATGTCTGGAAGATGTAGAGAACGTCTAGAAGATGTAGGGGAATATCTGTAAGATGTAGGGAATGTCTGGAAGATGTGCGGAATATCTGGAAGATGTGGGGAATGCCTGGAACATGTAAGGAATATTTGGAAGATGTAGGGAATTTCTGGATGAGGTGGGGTATATCTGGAAATATCTAGAAGATGGTGGTAATATCTGGAAGATATAGGGAATATCTGTAAGATGTAGGGAATGTCTGGAAGATGTGGGGAATTTCTGGACGATGTAGGGAATTTCTGGATGATGTGGGGAATATCTGGAAGATGTAGGGAAATATCTAGAAGATGTAGGTAATATCTGGAAGATATAGGGAATATCTGTAAGATGTAGGGAATATCTGTAAGATGTGGGGAATATCTGAAAGATGTAGGGAATATCTGGAAGATGTGCGGAATATCTGGAAGATGTGGGGAATGTCTGGAAGATGTGGGGACTGTCTGGAAGATGTGGGGGAATGTCTGGAAGATGTAGAGAATGTCTGGAAGATGTGGGGAATGTCTGGATGATGTAGGGAATGTCTGGAAGATGTGGGGAATATCTGGAAGATGTGGGGAATATCTGGAAGATGTAGGGGAATGTCTGGAAGATGTAGAGAATGTCTGGAAGATGTGGGGAATGTCTGGAAGATGTAGAGAATGTCTGGAAGATGTAGGGAATGTCTGGATGATGTAGGGGAATGTCTGGAGGATGTGCGGAATGTCTGGAAGATGTAGGGGAATGTCTGGAAGATTTGCGGAATGTCTGGAAGATGTAGGCTATGGGGTGGGGAGCGGGGCCGGGTGAGTGAGGAATTGGGGGGGTGGGAAATGGAAGGAATGAGTGTCAGAACGTGGTGCAGTTGTTGAGTCGCCACTTTTTTTCTCCCCGGCGTTGGGAGCAGCCGCGCATTGCAGCCATGAGGTAGTGTCACGTGCAGCTGTGTACACCTCTCTGCACTCCTTGTAGCTGTGTACACCTCTCTGCACTCCCTGTAGCTGTGTACACCTCTCTGCACTCCCCGCCTGCTGTAGCTATGTACACGTCTCTGCACTCCCTGTAGCTATGTACACCTCTCTGCACTCCCTGTAGCTGTGTACACCTCTCTGCACTCCCTGTAGCTATGTACACCTCTCTGCACTCCCTGTAGCTATGTACACCTCTCTGCACTCCCTGTAGCTGTGTACACCTCTCTGCACTCCCTGTAGCTATGTACACCTCTCTGCACTCCCTGTAGCTATGTACACCTCTCTGCACTCCCTGTAGCTATGTACACCTCTCTGCACTCCCCGCCTGCTGTAGCTATGTACACGTCTCTGCACTTCCCGCCTACTGTAGCTATGTACACGTCTCTGCACTCCATGTAGCTGTGTACACCTCTCTGCACTTCCCGCCTACTGTAGCTATGTACACCTCTCTGCACTCCCTGTAGCTGTGTACACCTCTCTGCACTCCCTGTAGCTGTGTACACCTCTCTGCACTCCTTGTAGCTGTGTACACCTCTCTGCACTCCTTGTAGCTGTGTACACCTCTCTGCACTCCTTGTAGCTATGTACACCTCTCTGCACTCCCTGTAGCTGTCTCTGCACTCCCTGTAGCTGTCTCTGCACTCCTTGCAGCTATGTACACGTCTGCACTCCCTGTAGCTATGTACACCTCTCTGCACTCCCTGTAGCTGTCTCTGCACTCCTTGCAGCTATGTACACGTCTGCACTCCCTGTAGCTATGTACACCTCTCTGCACTCCCTGCCTATTGTAGCTATGTGCACCTCTCTGCACTCCCTGTAGCTGTGTAAACCTCTCTGCTCTGTCTCTGTCTCACTGTCTCTGTCTCTCTGCCTATAAAACGCTCTGCATCACGGTAGGCTATGTTCACCTCCTGCCACTGCCTTGAGTGTGTCACCTCTCGCACTCCTTGGTAGCTAATGAGTCCCTCTGCACTCACTGGGAGTATGTACCCCACAATCCTGCAAATTCCTAGTAGCCCATGGTAAAAAAACAAAAAGGCACGCAGAAACAGCGTTTGTGCGCTAGTGTACACGCTCTCCCCGGACTCCGATTTAGCGGTCTGTTGGAACTCAATCAATGTTAACTCAGAGCAACTCCTTGAAGAAAGAAAGAAAACACGTTCTGCATCGCTGTAGCTTATTCCACATACGATGAATTGCCTTATCTGTTTTGAACAGTCCTCTGGAATCTACTCCATGTCTGTGCATTTTCACCTCTCGGCATATCAATCGTTGCTGTGTTAATTCTCTTTGCCTCTGTGTTGTTTTGTCCCTTGTCGCTGCACCCTGGTAGAATGTGTACCCTTCTCACTCCCGTGTATGCTATGCCACTTTGCACTCTCACTCACTCACTCTCTGTGTGTCTCTGTCTATCTCTGTCTCTATCTCTCACTGTCTGTCTCTGTCTCTCTACCTCCTCTCTCTCATATATATATATATATATATATATAATATATATATATATAATATATATATATATATATATATATATATATATATGTATCCGTGTGTGTATGTGTGTGTGGGGGGGGGTGGGTGTGTGTGGATGGATGGATGGAAGGGTTTGGTGTGGTTGAGGGCATAGTTTGTGGTTAATCTTGTTAGCAACTTAATCATTGCTCTTAGCTTTATCATGTTAAAAAAAAAAAAAAAAAAATTGTTTACTCATTGTTATTGTCTTATCGTCCGCCTAGGAAGCGAGAGAATCTGAGCGCGCTGGTTCGAATCACGGCTCAGCCGCCGATATTTTCTCCCCCTCCACCAGACCTTGAGTGGTGGTCTGGACGCTAGTCATTCGGATGAGATGATAAATCGAGGTCCCGTGTGAAGCATGCACTTAGCGCACGTAAAAGAAGCCACGGCAACAAAAGGGTTGTTCCTGGCAAAATTCCGTAGAAAAATCCACTTCGGTAAGAAAAACAAATAAAAGGGCACGCAGGAAAAACAAAGGGGGGGGGGGGGGGGGGGGGTGGCGCTGTAGTGTAGCGATGCGCTCTCCCTGGGGAGAGCAGCCCGAATTTCACACAGTAAAATCTGTTGTGATAAAATACAAATACAAATGTTAAACAGAGACAGGATGCTGCAAGAAAGAAAGAAAGAAAGAAAGGCGTGTCTCATGCATCGCTCCGCGCGTTAATCCCACATAAGGGCGATAGAAGATGGTGGTCCTTAATCATGGTTCGGAAACAGTCCTCGGGGGAAATCATAGCTCGCCATTTCTGTGCACATTATTCCTCGGCGATATTAAATCGTTGCTGTGTTTTTCGTTTGCTTTTGTTTGGTTGTTGTTGTTGTCGTTGTCGCTGCATGAGTAGAAATGTCTGTATCCCTTCCTCACCACCTCGAAGGATGAGATGTGATTCTATGTCCATTTGAAGAGATGAAGAATTGGTGGAATAAACTTGCACGGATATGCTGGAATGTAATCATTTGTTCTGCTCCAGTATAATAAGGTAATTCAATATGGATAACAACCTCCACCCCTAAATACTTGGAATCATGTGCGTAAAGAAGATCAAGCGGATTATTTTGATGCTTCATCACATCATCTGGGTGCAATCAGAGCGGCATGTTTCGATTATTGCCGGTGAAATTCCCGCATAGGAAAACGGTAAGAAAAAGACAACAAAAAACATTGTACACTCCTGGCAATGTTTCATATATGTTTTGATTATCTGATTGGGATTGAAAGTTTCCCTTGTAGCACAAAGAATGAAGTGCAAGTTTCAATTTTCGGGGAAACGACAGAGAAACACAAATCCAGACTTTATAAGTATTTTCTTGACACGGCAAAACGCTCGAAGAAACGCGGTTACGAGTATATATCTTTACATAAGACAGAATCGTCTGCGGAATGAAGGAGGTTTCTCGAAGAGTGAAGAAGGGTGGAGGGAGAATTGATGGATCTTCG
Organism: Babylonia areolata; assembly: GCF_041734735.1. NCBI lineage: Eukaryota > Metazoa > Mollusca > Gastropoda > Neogastropoda > Buccinidae > Babylonia > Babylonia areolata. The sequence continues at coordinate 37,328,912 of NC_134879.1, forward strand.
GCAGAAGCGTGCCTTAAGAATGTAGGTCGTGTGTCTTCGTCCACACGAGAAACTGGTGTGTTCATAAACCTGTTGCTGAGAATAGCGCAGTCACTGCTTAGACAGGAATGGCATGGCATTCTGGCACCACAAGGGGCATGACTAACATGCAGACAACAAATCTGTTTGGATCAGGCACAACCTGGCATGTCTGTAGGAGTGGAACGGTTTCGACGTCACACCTTCAACCAATCATTGGAATACAAGACGTGGGCAGCAGACTCTTTGGCGTAGTGGTTAACTAGCGGAGGAGTGAAAAGTCATGCGTTCAAACCCGATCAGAGACCCAAGCTCCTGTAGGGTCAGACGGACTGCCTCAGATCTTTCATTGTGCAGTGGGATGCAGTGTGGGACCATGTGGGGAATCGCACAGTCGAGCACTGTCTGTTTGACAGACGAGTCTTTGACAGTTGTTTGTGTTTGTGGCACCGCGCATCTCTCATGGCAAAGTGGACAGCGTCACATAACAAGCAATAAAAACACGCATATACAAATACGCACTCACCCCCCCCCCCCACCCCCCACATACATACACACTTTCGACAAAAGACAGCAAACTAACAGACAGACAGACAAAACAAACCTCACAAAACCTGCACTAAGGAAGTGGCAAGGAAATGAGGAGGAGGAAGAAGAAGAGGAGGAGGAGGAGGAAGAAGAAGAAGAAGAAGAAGAAGAAACGACGAAACGTGTGTGTGTGTGTGTGTGTGTGTGTGTGTGTGTGTGTGTGTGTGAGAGAGAGAGAGAGAGTCCTGAGTTGTCACCGTGCTCGGCTCAGCTACAACAGAATCTGATGCCAGAGTGTAGAGTGTTGGCGGATGAAGATGATTGATCGTTCTGAGATATTTTGATATCATTTTCAATTTGGCGACAATCTGAGGGCTGGATGTAAAAAGAAAACAGCAACAATGTAATATGCATGCTCATTCCAATCTCCTCCTTTAAATTCTGTCTCTCTCTGTCTCTCTCGGTCTCTGTCTCGGTCTGTCTGTCTGTCTGTCTGTCTGTCTCTCTCTTTGTTACGCTCACTATGTCTGTCTGTCTGTCTCTGTTGTTGCTGTTGTCAATAGTGGTGGTGTGGTTTGTGGTTGAACTGTTGAACTGTACATGCTGTGTATTATTTTGGTTTCAGTCGTGGCGCGGGGATGTATGGATTTACTACTGACAGCGTTCGGGCCTGGTGGTCGGCTTGGCGTTGAGCAGTGAGTACAGTGTACACTCCCATCTCTTGGGGTTTCTCCTCTTTCTGTGGCAATGTGTGTCTTCATGTTGAATGGCCACGTAATTCAGTGCTATGCTGATTTTTTTTTTTTACATTAATTTGGTTGTTGTTGCTCTCTCTCTCTCTTTGTCTCTCTCTCTTTATCCCTCTCAGTCTCTCTGTCTCTCTCTCGCTCGCTCGCTTGCTCTCTCTCTCTCTCTCCCATTCCCTCTCTCTCCCTTTATCTATATCTCTTCTCTCTCTTTTTCTCTCTCTCTTCTCTCTCTCTGTGTCTCTCTCTCTCCACCT
>NC_134879.1:37337960-37340460 GCF_041734735.1 Babylonia areolata
GTGAATGACTGTTGCGAAAGTGTTTTGGTTTGTCTCTGCACAAGATTCAGCGCTATATGAATACCATTATCATTATTATTATTATTATTATTATTATTATTATTATTTATCACGCGTTCTTCCTGTCTCTCTTTCTAACTGATTCTCAGCCATTCTTCCTCTCTTGTTTTTAGTCACCTTCATTCATTCACCCTATCTTCTCCATTTGTTTATTCGTCCTCACCTCGCTCATTCCTTCTTTCTCTCATTGTGTCCTCTCTTTTGTATCTGTCCTCACCCATTCTTCTTCTCTCTATCTTTTGGTGTTCGTCTTCTCGTCGTCTTCTTCCTCTCCTTCCTAATCATTTTCACACATTTTCTTCTCTCTCTCTTTCGAAATCGTCTTCACTTATTCTCTCTCTCTCTCTCTCTCTCTCTCTCTCTCTCTCTCTCTCTCTCTCTCTCTCTCTCTCTCCCTCTCTCTCTCTCTCTGTCTCTCTTTCTCTCTCTTATTCGACCTCAAGCATTCTCCCTTTCTCTCTTTCTTGTTCCTACTAACGAATTCTTCCTCTCCCTTTCTTATTTATCATCACTCATTCTTCCTCTCTCTCTCTCTCTTTCTTATCTCTCCTCACTCACTCGTCCTTTCTTCCTTTCTTTCTTATTCCTAACCACGTATTCTTCCTTACTCTTTCTTATTCCTAACCACGTATTCTTCCTTACTCTTTCTTATTCCTAACCACGTATTCTTCCTTACTCTTTCTTATTCCTAACCACGTATTCTTCCTTACTCTTTCTTATTCCTAACCACGTATTCTTCCTTACTCTTTCTTATTCCTAACCACGTATTCTTCCTTGCTCTTTCTTATTCCTAACCACGTATTCTTCCTTGCTCTTTCTTATTCCTAACCACGTATTCTTCCTTACTCTTTCTTATTCCTAACCACGTATTCTTCCTTACTCTTTCTTATTCGTATTCACTCAGTCTTCCCCTCACTCTCTCTTATTCGTCCTTATTTCTTAGAATAGAATGGAACATGCTTCCAAGGAAATGTCAAATTCCAGGCATATCTCTTAAAAACTAACATAAGAATATTTCTATTCGCTACTTTTGATTAACCTACTCGCGGTCTTTTGCAAATGCTTGCTTGTACTCAGTCCACTAGCTGTCATGCCATGATGAATGAAAAATTGAATGTATGTGTGATCGTGCTAGCAAATGAACAGTAACTGCGTGTGTGTGTTTGTGTGTGTTTGAGTGTGTGGGCGTGAATGTGCACGTATGTCTTTGTTTGCTTGATTTATAATTGTGTGTGTGTGTGTGTGTGTGTGTGTGTGTGTGTGTGTGTGTGTGTGTGTGTAAGTACGTACGTACATGATAATATACCAATTGTTCTTTTCATCGCTTTATTACCTTTAATAGACTATTCCAGGAACTATTCTTATTCGTCGTTCTAATTATTTATTTCATTTCATTTATTTCTTTATTTCTGAGTTTTGTGTCGTTCTTTATTTGTATGTTCTGTGTCGTTAAATGGGCAGAATTGTAAAAAGGCCTTTACTGCGCCTAATTCTTTACCCATTAAAGATTCAGTCAATCAATTAGTCTTCTTCTTCTTCTTCTTCTTCTTCTTCTTCCGATTCCAATTCACACATTCGTCTACAGTACTTCCCCTCACTCACTCTCTCTCTCTCTCTAGCTCTTTCTTTCTTATTTCTCCTCACTCAGTCAAGTCCTCCTCTCCAGTTCCCTCACTTTCTCCATCCTCTCCCTTTCTCATCCGTCCACTCTCTCTCTTCTTCCATCTGTCTTCCCTTTGTTATTCCTCCTCCCTCCCTCCCTCCCTTTCCAGTGACTGATCATCCATCAAACCATTGGCTCTGAAAGGAGTAAAAAGAATCGGTTGCACCCCTCTCCGTTGCCCCCCCCCCCACCCCCTACCTACCCCATCCCATCCTTGCCACTGCTTTCACTGCCCCGCCCCCCCCCCCACGCCCTCCCCCCCTCACACCCGTCCCTCCCACCTCCTATGCACTGTCTCTTTCCCGGGAATTCTTTCTTCTGTGGAAAGCCTGTGTAGTGTTGTTCTTGACAAGGTTGACAAGTTGAACACAAGTTTTTTCCCTCCCCCGTTCTTTCTCGTTAAAAAAAAAAGAAAAAAGGTATCGGCCGACCCCGATTTGATGTGTCTTTTCCCTCTGTCTGTCTGTCTGTCTGTCCTTCTCTGTCCGTGTCTCTGTGCCTCTGTGTCTGTATATCTGTCTCTCTCTGTCTCTCTCCGTCTCTGCTGTTTGCCAGTCTGTACAGGTCTCTGTCTCTGTGTCTGTGTCTGTCACTGTCTATGGCTGTGTGTGTGATTCTGTTTCCGTCACTCTGTCTCTCTCTGTCTCTGTGTCTGTCTGTGGCTGTGTCTGTGTGATTCTGTTTCCGTCACTCTGTCTCTCTCTGTCTCTGTGTCTGTCTGTGGCTGTGTCTGTGTGATTCTGTTTCCGTCACTCTGTCTCTCTCTGTCTCTGTGTC
>NC_134879.1:37347960-37355460 GCF_041734735.1 Babylonia areolata
CAGAGACAGAGAGAGAAAAACAGAGAGAGGGAGAGAAATAGAGACAGAGAGAGAGACAGATACAGAGACGGAGACGGAGATAGAAGAGGAAGAGGGAGAGAGAAATTGAGAGAGATAGAAAGAGAGAGAGAGAGAGATGGGGGGAGACTCAGAACTCAAAACCCAAAATGTTTTTTACATTGAAGGATTAAGATTTGCTAATCTACATTAGTTGCACATATATTTACTGGAAGGGGGTGAAAGAGAGAGAGAGAGAGAGAGAGAGAGAGAGGGGGGGGGGGAGACACGAGACAAAACGAAACGAAATGGAAATGGAACGGGCAAGAAATGGACAGAGACCAGTGTTCATGATAAATTCGTTTTCTGTCTCACAGACACACCTGTAAAAAAGGACACGAGACAGTCAACAACACAGAGAGAAGACGGCGTGAAACGAAACTGAACGAAACGAATCTGCACGAAATTTCGCGTAAAGAGGGCAGTAAGGTGGGCAGTTAACATGCTTTCTCCATCCGGCCCTGGGGCATTAACAGGGATCAGGTCTAAACGCTTTTGTTTTTAACGCGTGCAATAAAAGGGACACGTGAAGAAAAACATCAAACTCATCTTACAATCTGCCCCAGAACATCACACACACACACACACACACACACACACACACACACACACACACAAGTGTGCATATACATCTCTCTCTCTCTCTCTCTCTCTCTCTCTCTCACTTTTGCTTCTTAATGTGCCTGATGGTTTACTTACCGAACAGTGACAATTACAATACTTTTGATTAGGTCTTGGTATAATTTGGTTTATTTTGTACTTACATGAATGAAGATTATGCATATACGCTGAGCGACGGTTGTCGACATTTGTGAAATAGTGTTTGAGGTATTTATTTGTTCTGTGTTAATGTTTATTTTTTCGTTGACAGTGCCCATGAAACTGTGAACCCCATGTCATTACGGCATTTATGTTGATGACATTAAACAGTTTCAGTGTTGTCAAATTTAAAACAGCATGTCAAAAAATCCGATATCAGAGGAAAGCTCTCTTATTTCAGTTTATGCTCAATGTGGCCTCCATCTTCCTCCACGACTAAACGAAGCCGTTTCTTCCAAGCAGAAATGCTTTTACGTATTTCTTCTACCGATATCTCCTCCCATGACATAATCATCCCGTCTTTTAACGCCTGCTTGATCAATTTGTGTCTCACTCCCCGGTAAACTTTCTCCTTCAGAGAGTCCCATATGGCATAATCCATTGGGTTACAGTCAGGACTTTGTGGAGGCCATTCATTCTTCTTGATGAATTCTGGTGTAGCCTCCTCCAGATGGGCCTGGGTTACCCTACTTGTGTGTGAAGGAGCCCCATATTGCTGAAACACGTACTTGTTTCTAGGATAAAGACGCCTACAATCCGGGAGAAGATTGTCATCCAATAACTGAATGTAGCTTTCACTATTAACCTTGGCTCTATCAATGTCAAGAAAATGAATGTTTGTTTTTCCTTTCCAGGATACTCCAGCTGAAACCATTAACTTTTTTGAAAATCTAGAAGTCTCATGATAGAGGCGAGATAGCTGAATTCCTTGTTTCCGTTTCTCATAAACGCGATCGTTTTGGCGATTTTTAGTTATCTCTAACGTAAAGTCTTTCTCGTCTGTGAAAATGATCCTTTTTACATCAGTGGCCGAGTAGCGGTCATTCAAGTTACGGCAGCGAGTTTTTCTTTTCCCTGTAATATTTTGGTCCCTCCTTGATACCCGTATCCTCTTGAAGGGCTTCAGCTCCAGTTCTTTCGCCATTTTTTGCACAGAAGACTTGCTCACTTGTAAATCGCTTGCAACTTCTCTAAGAGATTTGTGGGTCCCTGGGTTGTCCTCCTGGGATTGAATCAGTTCCTCAACACGGTCCTTGTTCTCCTCCGAACATGCAGTCATGGGTCTCCCACTGCCAATTTTACGTGCTACTGGCCCTATAGTGCGTATTTTAGCGATAAGTCTATTTACAGTGACATGGCTCCACCCCTTGCCTGGAAATTCCTTTACGATCCTTTTTTCCACCCCAGCCTTTCTCCTTGAAACAGTTTTCAATGGTAACCTTATCACCTTCACTCAAAGGCATGGTTGATCCTCCCAGACTGGAACTTTGGACACAGCTGATTTTGGATACAGACGACAATAAAAAATCAATGTGTTGGTGATACCATAAGGTTACTGTGCAATTCGGTTTCTCTATCACTGAGAAAATACTTGTCAAAAAGCGGTTCTTTTTTGGGGACACTTCTTGCTATAGCACACACACACACACACACACACACACACACACACACACACACACACACACACACACACACACACACACAGACTGATATATATATATATATATATATATATATATATATATATCAGTCTATCTGTGTATATCTCTATGTTTTTGTCTGTCTTGTCTTCTGTCTGCCTCTCTCTCTCTCTCTCTCTCTCTCCCTCTCCCTCCCACCCTCCCTCTCCTTCTCTGCATATCTGTATGCTTTCCTGTCTATCTGCCTCTCTCTCTCCCAATTCTCTCTCTCTCTCTGTCTCTCTGTCTGTCTGTCTGTCTGTCTGTCTCTCTCCCAATCTGTATATGTGTACGTTTTTTTTTCTACTTGTTTTTTTTTCTGTTTTCTTCTCGGTCCTTGTTTATTATTTTCCCTTGGCTTTGGAGCCTGTTCCTCAGTGCTCTATTTCTTTGCACACCGTTGTATCGCTACCCCATCAGCAGCTGTTGTTGTTAGATACTTGATAGTGTTGGTTTTTCCTCCGGTAACTGTTTGGGCCTAGTCCCTCTTTAGCTCTCGGCGGGGTAGGGTAACACCGGTGGCGACTGGAGGAAGCCCTTTGGAATGTTCTGTGCTTTCGGAGCCAAGTCTTTTCTTTGCTGTGGGCCTGTGCGTCGAAGCTGATGTGTTCATACGTTTGTGAGTTCGCTCTACAGTTTTGGCTTTACACCCCGAGAGAAAGTGTAAGCTTTTTGTCAGTCTCTGAGATTAGAAGTCGAACGTTGAGCTGGCCCATTATGAGAGATTGACATAGCTGAGTCAACAGCAAAGTGAGAGCTGTATGACTTAATGGTTTCTCCACTGCAAAGGGAAGTCAGTTGCGTCTAAGTCTTTTGTGAAGGACTATGACTCTCAAACCAGGTGGTAATATAGCACTGGCCTTCAGTACTTGGCCTTTGGGAACCATCCGAATACTGACTGTCCTAAATAAAAACCTTGGCCGAGAGAGTGGGGATGTGACTTGGGCAAGACACTCTCCACTAAGATAGTGGGGACAGCAGTTGTCTCCTCTGCTGTCCTGATGCTCATAGTCGCACACGACTATCATGTATGTATGTGTGTGTGCGTGTATTACATATACATATGTGTGTGTGTGTGTGTGTGTGTGTGTGTGTGTGTGTGTGTGTGTGTGTGTGTGTGTGTGTGTGTGTGTGTGTGTGTGTGTTATTGGGCTGCTTTGTATGTGGAAGTAACTATGTAGTTTGTGCGTTCTGTGTACAGCTTCCTCCGCTCCACAGTATATATATATATATATATAGATAGATAGATAGATAGATAGTGTGCGTGTGTGTGTGTGTGTGTGTGTGTGTGTGTGTGTGTGTGTGTATTTTTGCTTTCATTTTTCCAGCTTTCCTTGAGTTGGTAGTGGATTTTGCAATGTATTGGTTTGTATAACATTGCATTGTATTGCATTGTATTTTATTGTATTACTTTTTTTGTCACAACAGATTTCTCTCTCACCTTTCGTTTTCCTCGAATTTTCCTGGGTATTATTTGTTAATTCATTTAGTTATTCATTTATTTATTTATTCATTCATTCATTTTCTCAATAACCCATATCGACCGTCTCCTTTTCCACTCCCGGTTACATCTTTCTCCCACACACCCCGTCACGGTTCTTATATGTGTTCAGTTTGTCCATTCTGTCTGCTTGGACGTTAAGGTCACTTTGTAAACTTATTCCTTTTAACACTGAGGCCGATTTTCATCTCAATTTTGGGGGTGGGCAGTTTGTTTTGCATGTATTGTCATTTTGCTTTGCATTGTTGAGCTGACAGATCCTCTTTTTTTGGGGGGGGGGGGGGGGGGGGGGCGAGGGGGGGGAGGGGTGTAAGGGTTGGATGTCAACAAAACAGGACAGTGCCTTATTGGAGATCGATGTTCTGTACCCCCTCCCTTCCTTCATTCCTCCCCTCCCTCATCTCCCCCCCCCCCTGCCTGCCCCTTTCTCCCTACCCGGCCCTCACTTTCCCCATCCTCTCTTCTGACACACGCACGCACGCAGCATGCACGCATGCACGCACGCAGACACCTTTCTCAACAGAGAGATGACATGCATACAAACACATAATTGTGCTCACACGCACACACAGACGTGCACACACACACACACACACACACACACACAGAGAGAGAGAGAGAGAGAGAGAGAGAGAGAGAGAGAGAGAGAGAGAGAGAGAAACGAAATCACCATTCACTGACACCTTTGTCCTCGAAAATAAGTTGTGCTATGGTGTCCTCCTCCCCTCTCCCTCTGCCTCTGTCTCTCTGTCTCTGTCTCTGTCTCACTGTCTCTGTCTTTGTCTATGTCTCTCTCTCTCTTTCTCTCTCACTCTCTCTTTGTCTTTCGTTCTCATGGTTACTGGTATTGTAAGTGCGATCTGATTCATTGGTTTACCTTTTGTTTGTTTGATAGTGTTCAGTACCCCAGAACCCCGTGTGACCAGGCCAGTGTGGCCATGACAGCACACTTCATTTCAGTCAAAACATGTCACAGTGGGGGCTGTTTCTTTCTTCCTTGATCTCGACAACTCTTGTAGCTTTCAGTCAACGAAATTTTGTGTGACTTTTTAATTTTCTTTTTTATGATAAATATCAGAAAAGAAATGTTCGTTTAAATTAGCCAATAATTACTTGGGCGTATTCTATTGGACCAAAGTCCCGGAAATGAAAGTGTTATCGAAAGATACCAAACATCAGACACACCAATTATATCACCAATGTATAACTGCGCGAAACAGTCAATCAGAACATTGGACTATGTTGATTAAGATCTGTTGAAGACTACATTGGGATGGTAACGTAACAAGATCCAATAAAGGCCTTGCTGAAAGATCTTCCAATGAACTGTTGAGGAAGAAACGACGACGATGACGACGACGACGACGACGACAACAACAAAACAGAACAACCAAAACTGATGGACTGGCAACATTGCAGAATGGACAGTGAAAACCATTTGCAGAGAGCCCTGGGTTCGGTACACAACGGACAGACCTGGAAAACAGTTCGGAATGGAGCCTCAGTGACTCTTCGCGAAGTCATGGGTCAAGAAGGAAAAATAAAAGTTGTATTGAAATACGGTGTTGAAATTTTTATTCATTATTATCATTATTTATTTTAATTGTATCAGAACATGCATAGTGATGAAAGATCTTGTCCCTGTAAACTCAGAGACACAATCTGTCAATAATATAAAGCATTGTGTGTGTGGGTATGAATGCGTGCGTTCTGATAGAAAGAGAATAAAACCTGCTTGATTGAATATTTCGTCACATTCCTGTTCGTGGAGCGGTGTTGGCATGTTGTGAATAAACTACTCGCTTATTATTCATTCATTCATTCATTTCATCTGCTTCCCGTCACTCCCTCCACCCACGCACACCCACCTACCCCCCCCCCCCCACACACACACACACACACTACCCCCTCCCCCCCCACACACACATATACATTTCCCCCCACACACACACTACCTCCCCCACACACACACACACACACTACCTCCCCCCACACACACACACACTACCCCCCCCACACACACACACACACTACCCCCCCACACACACACACTACCCCCCACACACACACACACTACCGCCCCCCCCACACACACACGCACACACTATCCCCCACACACACACAAGCTTACCCCCCCCCCCCCCGACACACACTCTATCCTCCCCACACACACACACTACCCCCCCCCCCACACACACACACTACACCCCCCCCCCCACACACACTGCCTCCAACACGCACTACCCCCCACACACATACACTACACCCCCTCCCGGCCCCCCCCCCCTACCTACACACACACACTTCACACTTCTCAACAGAAAGATGACATGCATACAAACACATGCTCATGCGCGCGCATTGCACACACGCACGCACAGATGTGCATTCACTCACAGAAACGGATCCACCAGTTACTGACGCTTCTCTCTCTCTCTGTCTCTCTCTCTGTCTCTCTCTGTCTCTGTCTCTCTGTCTCTCTCTCTCTCTCTCTCTCTCTCTCTCTCAAGGTATTATGTGGATGTGCCCCGCCCTATCCCACAGGTAATTTTCTGATAAATAATCACCTCCACACATACGTAAAATAAGCTTGTCTGGGCCAGGCATTGATGTTCATAAGACAAGTCTCACATACACTGGCGGATATTTATGGAATAATATTTCGTCTACACTTATTTGTATTTTGTATTTTCTTTTTTTTCTTTTTTTATCACAACTTATTTCTCTGTGTGAAATTCGGGCTGCTCTCCCCAGGAAGAGCGCGTCGCAAAACTACAGCGCCACCCATTTAAAAAAAAAAGAAGAAAACTCCGATTTTAGTGTCTTCAAATGACTATTATCTTAAACAACTGATATCAGAGCTCAGTTTTACGAATCCCCCATATTACTGAGATTGAAGAACAAATGACGCATTTCAGTATCCATCTCTCTTTGTCTCTCTATCTCTCTTTCTGTCTGTCTGTGTGTTTGTCTGTCTCTGTCTCTGTCTCTCTCTCTCGCTCTCTTTCTCTCTCTCACTCTGTGTCTCTTTCTCTTTAGCTAGTCTGTCTCTGTCACTGTCTTTTCTATGCTTCTTCATCTCCCTCTGTCTCTGTCTCCCTCTCTCTGTCTCTCTCTCTATCTAATTTTTCCCTTCGCCTCTCTCTCTTTATCTCTCTCCCATTCTCTCTGCATATCGCCTGCCTGCCTGCCTGTCTGTCTGTCTGTGTGTCTGTCTGTTTTCCAACCCCCAACCCCCACCCCCCACTCTCCGCCGCCACCCCTCTCCTCGCTGTTGTGCCTTTGCTCCGCTCTGTGAAGCGCCTTGTCGGAATCAATCCGAAGCAGCTGCTCATATTTTGCTATTGTTTTGCTTTTTAAGTTGGCTTTTAAGTGGCGCGCAAACAAAAAAACAATAAAGAATATTTCGGGGGGGTGGATGGAGGGGAGGGTGGGGTGTGGGGGTGGTGGTGGCCCAATTGCTCATGCAAGATTTTTGATTGCAGCTGCCAACCGAAAACATATCACGCGAGTTGCTGATCATTTCCGTAGCGCGCCGCTGCGGTGGTCTTTAAGAAAACAACAACAAAACAACAGCCTATCCGCGTGCATGTTGTGACAATGCATGCGCCTTCTGGATGCAATTATAAGACGGGACGGGGACGGAGAGCGTGGATGGTGGGG
>NC_134879.1:37362960-37387960 GCF_041734735.1 Babylonia areolata
TAAAAAGACAAGAAAGGTGACAGAGATAAGAAAAGAAATATCATCTCCTGGCCTCGTTGTTTGTTAATGTCCAGTTGAAAACCACCGAGGCAACCATGTGTTTGTTCTGTATTGTCCATGTGTTCTGTGTGGCTTGTTCAGGATTAAAGAGGCTATGCCAGTCTCAATAAAAGCTAATTTATGTTTGCACATTTCTTCTGTCTTTGCTGCTGTGTGTGTGCACATGTCAGATGGTCGGTATAAGGACAGGCCCGGCACTTCCTTTTTTGAGGAAGTGTCTGGGTTTGTTCCAGTGTACCTTTTATTTACCTGTGTGCTAGCTGAATCGGTCGCGAAAGCAGCACTGACTTGAAGTTGTGTACCTTGTGAATGGAGAGAGTTACCACTCTTTACTGTTTGTTACAGGAAATATCAAACACGGAAAGAAGGAAAGAAATGAGACAAGAATTAAAGGGGGTGAATAGATCAAACCAGAAAGGAGGGAGATACACTGAACGAGAAAGAAATAAAAAGTATCAAAACGAGGGAGGAGTGAGCTATATTGAACGAGAAAAGCAGAGTGGGGGGAGGGGGGGGGTGCGAGGGGAAGGGGGGGGGGCGGAGATAGCATATTCAATAGGAAAGGCTGTGAATATATCAAACAAGAAAGGAATGGCATATGTTAAACAAGAAAGGAGAGACAGATAGATATTGAAGGAGAAAGAAAGGAAGGAGAGCAGTGCATTAAACAATAAAGGGAGGCAGTGCATTGAACAAGAAAGGAATGGCATATGTTAGACAAGAAAGGAGAGGCAGATATTGAAGGAGAAAGAAAGGAGAGGCAGATATTGAAGGAGAAAGAGAGAAAAGAAGGCAGTGCATTAAACAATATATTTGTATTTGTATTTCTCTTTTTTTATCACGACAGATTTCTCTGTGTGAAATTCGGGTTGCTGTCTCTAGGGAGAGCGCGTCGCTACACTACAGCGCCACTCATTTTTTTAATATTTTTACCTGCGTGCAGTTTATTTTGTTTTTCCTATCGAAGTGGATTTTTCTACAGAATTTTGCCAGGAACAACCCATTTCTTTGCCGTGGGTTCTTTTACGTGCGGCAAATGCATGCTGCAGACGGGACCTGGGTTTGTGGTCTCATCCCAATGACTAGCGTCCAGACCACCACTCAAGGTCTAGTGGAGGGGGAGAAAATATCGGTGGCTGAGCCGTGATTCGAGCCAGCGTGCTCAGATTCTCTCGCTTCCTAGGCAGACGCGTTACCTCTAGGCCATCACTCCACAGTGATGAAGGGAATGCATTAAACAATAATGGAAGGGAATGCGTTAAACAATAAAGGAAGGGAATGCATTAAACAATAAAGGAAGGGAATGCGATTAAACAATAAAGGAAGGGAATGCATTAAACAATAATGGAAGGGAATGCATTAAACAATAAAGGAAGGGAATGTATTGAACAAGAAAGGAATGGCATATGTTAACTCACTCAGTACGGCCAGTCCTCTCTTCTCCTCTACACAGACCCCTCGGATGTCCAGTGGGTGTCTCAATGACCCAACCTTTAGCTTCCGTCGTCAGAATTGTGGTATTCTTTGACAACATTCACCTCTTCAGTATAAGAGCCTTCCGCTTGCAATATTTTGATGGTGGTAATTGGGGTGAAACGCTGTTAACGTCGTCTCTTTCGCCGTTCGTATGTAGAGAGTTAAATGAGAAAGAGAGAAACGGAGGCAGTGTATTAAACAAGAACTGAAGGGAATATATTAAAGACAAAAAAAAAAAGGAAAAAAAGAAGAAGGGAACTTATCAAACAAGAGAAAAAAAAAAGGGGGGGGGGGGAGTTATATATCAAAACCAAAAAAGACGGATATGCATTGAATGAGAAAGGGTGGGAGTGGGGGGCGGGTGGGAGTGGGAGGGCGGGGGGTGGGGGGTGAATATGTTCAACAAGAAGGTAAAGGAGGAATATAATAAACGATAAGTGAAAAACAGATAATTATTAAATAACAAAAAAGTGGGAAGAAGACAGAAATGAATAATATTAGAAAAGGAAAGGAGTGAAATAAATTCAACAATTAAACAAGAAAGGAAGGGGCAAGCTATTAAAGAAAGGAAGTGTAGACAGAAGAACCGAGGGGAAAAAAAATAGAAAATGGAAAGGAGACAAAATAGACGCTGAAAAGCGTACGTCCAACTGTTTGGGGAAAAAAAAAAACGAGAGGGAAAGAAACCCAAAGCGAAAACATGAGTGGTGAAGCTGTGAATCCCTCAACACTGCTATCCACAGGATAAACAACAACAACAAAAAAGAAAGAAAAAAAAGAAAGAAAGAAAAAGACAAACTGGTCTCTACAGAGAAAGGAGGAGTGGTGGTGCGGGTTGGGAGGTGGGAGAAGACGACGAAGAAGCAGGAGGAGGAGGAGGAGGAGGAGAAAGAAGAGGAGGAGGAGGTAAGGAGTATAAATAAAGAGGAGACTGAAAGATCAGAAGAAGGAGAAACACACACACACACACGCGCACACGCACACGCGCGCGCACACACACACACACACACACACACACACACACACACACACACACACGCACACACACTGAATGAACGAATGAATGAATAAATAAAAATGAATAAGTAAAACAAAATCAATAAATAAATATATATATTTAAAAAAAAGGAATTAAAAAAACAAAAACTCCAGCCACCTTTCTTAAGGGGGTGGCGGTGGGGTCAGTCGGTCACCTGGCGCCGTGCTCACAGAGGCTAAGAGGACGGGACAGGGCGGATTAGCAAGGAAGGTCCTCTCCGTGAGGTCTGCAGGATTTCAACTGTCCTTCTCAATCTCCGCCAGGCTGAAACAAATTGGTCAACAATCACATTACACGCTGGTAGAGGCTCTATGTGTGTGTGTGGGTGGGTGGTGGTGGTGGTGGTGCTGGTTGAGGCGGTGGTGGGACGCCCAGGCGCTGTCTCTGTCTCTCCCTCTCCATCAGACCGACGCTGTGTTACCCGTATACGTGTATTGGGTATAACTATAATTATTTTATCTGTTTATATGCCTGTGTGTCTCTAAAACAACGACAGACCAATGTGCAAAATATCCCAACCGTTGGAAAATAAAGATCATTTCCTTCATTCATTCAGTCAGTCAGTCAGTCAGTCAGTCAGCCACTCTCTCTCTGTCTCTGTCTGCCTCTGTCTCTCTCTGTCTCTGTCTCTCTCTTAGGGAAGATGGGTTCTGTCGAAGATCACTGAGAATGGAAACGGATAATGTGTGAGCTTTGTGGGTAGATCACACAGTGAGAGGTGGAGGTGGAGGAGATTTGAGATGGTGTGTGGGAGGGTTTGGGGGGAGGAGGGGGCAGGGCGGGGGGCGTTTGGTTGGTGAAGATGTGTGTGTGGTGGAGGTGGGGGGAGGGGGAGGGGGGCCAGAGTGGGTTGTTAAGGCGTGTTTGTTGATAGATTCAATATAGGCTTTTTTGTTTCTGTTTTGGACACCATGAAATACATTGTTTGCACACCAGGAGCTCACTCACTTACTGAGGTATGTCTCGGATGGTTGGTGCATGTCCATAGTGTAGAAGCAGTGGCTGGCACTTTGCATTACACTTCAGGTGGTGGGAGTAAGCACAAACCACACCATAGAGACATCCACCCATTTACCCAGCCACCGACAGAGAAAGATGGGGGGTGGGGGGTGGAGAGAAAGGGTGAGAGAGAGACCGGAGGAAGGGGGAGGCAGAGAGAGAGAGAGTGTGAGAGAGAGACAGGAGGGAGGGGGAGGCAGAGAGAGAGAGAGAAGGGAGGGAGGAATGGAGAGGCAGAGAGAGAGAGAGTGTGAGAGAGAGACAGGAGGGAGGGAGAGGCAGAGAGAGAGGAGGAGGAGGAAGGAAGAATGGAGAGGCAGAGACAGACAGACAGACGGACAGACAGACAGAGACAGAGTGTGTAATTCTTCATAGTTTTCTTACGGTCAGTTTGTGAGAAAGAAGATTCGGCAGAGAAACCTAAAGTGGTTATACATGCGAAAATGTCGAGTGTAGACCGGCACAACTGAGCCGTTTCGCGTGGTAAAACAACCCTAAGAAAACGAGAGACATCTTCGAGCAGCAAGAGTGAAGAAGGTCACACCCAGAGATCGTAGAGCCAACATAAACGAAACAGGCATGTACGCCAAGGCATTCACGCCAACCCGCTTGATCGTAACGTCGTCTTCTTCTTTCTTCGGCTTCTTTCTTCTTCGTCTTCTTCTTCTACTTATTCGTATAGTCTGTGGAGAGTCGTTGGGGCGCCGCTCAGAAAAGAATCGTTCAGCAGATTACAAACAACAGGGTTAAAACAAATCTGTCCCTTTTACTATCGCTCCACAACCCCTCTCCCAACCCCCCCCCCCATCCACCCCCTCTCCCCCCACCCCACCCCCCACACCCTCCACTCGCCCCATCGGTACATGATGATAGAAAGGCCTGAGATCGAACCAGCAAATTTCCACGTTTTATTTAGCGATTCCGCGCCAGGGCAGTCTCAACAGCATTTCTCCCCTCCGCGTCAATGTTCAAGCTTTTAAGAAGCGTTGACGGGGGTCTCAACAGTGCCGGCCCGTAATGGCTTCGTAATTATCCTCTGCCGGGATGCCTCCCTTCCTTCCGTGGGCGACAGAAGGACAGACAGACAGACAGACAGACAAACATACAGGCAGGGAGACAGACAGACAGACAAATCGAGTGATGCTTCATGCAACTGTGTCTAAGCCAGGGATGTTCCCCACAGATTTGCCTAAAATGGGACGAACGGTGGCAAACGTTCTCCGCGGTGAGCCGGAGCTGAAAGGGATTAGGAATGCGTGCGTGCATTGCCGATGACAGACAGACACACAAACATGAGGACGGACAGACCAACAAAGAAAAAAAAGAAAAAGAGAGAGAAAAAAAAAGACAAGTCCTTTGTCGTAAAACCTGTATTTCCCTTGCGGAGAGTACGACCATTCAGAAAAGATGACTTCAGAAAATATTTGAGTAAAACATTATATATTTATCGATGAACCTATTATTGTGTATTGCTACCAAAGAAAAAACATATACAACAAAGTTTGCGACACAGTTCAAAGCGCTATGCACACACACACACACACACACACACACACACACACACACACACACACACACACACACACACACACACCTTCTCGTCTTGTCACTCGGATGAGACGATAAACCAGGGTCCCGTGTGCAGCACGCTCTCAGCGCACTGGAAGACAGAACACGTTGCAACGAGAGCGTTGTCCTCTAGCAAAATTCTACAGAAGTAATCCCCTCTATTTGGTACACAAATATATAAACATGCACTCAAAGCCTGACGAAGCGGGTTGGGCTTATGCTGCTGGTCAGGCATCTGCCTAGCAGACGTGGTGTCACGTATATGGATTTGTCCGAACGCACTGAAGCTTCCTTGAGAAACTAAAACTGAAACTCACTGCATGCAGGTTTCTTTTTGTCTGCATACGCTAAATGTGCTGTACATTATTCCTTAACCACTTACAGTGATCTACGAAAGCATCCAACGTCATCCTTGTCTTTTTGCAGCATCACATAATTCCTAACATGCCTTTCTGCCAGTGTTCTATGGAATCGCGACAACATGCAATGCCCTGTCCCCGACAAACCTCATTGTAAGTGCTTGCTTTCCAGACAGAAGGATCTTCGACATTTCGACACTGCCTGTTTGTGTCGTGCGGTATTCACCAGCACTATGCATAGCTATTATCTGTACTGGCGGCAGTCTGGAAAATCTTCGTTGAGTTACAGTGATGTGACAGAAACGCATGGAGATAGCTGCCCTTCTTTAGCTTATAGGCCGTGCTGGACCAGAATATGTTCCCTTAACCAGTTTAATCAGTAGTAGTAGTAGTAGTGGTAGTAGTTGTGGTGGAAGTAGTAGTATTTGTAGTAGTAGTAGCAGTAATAACAATAAGTTGGAGAAGTAGAGATAAACGTAAACTTCCCGAGTTTCCATTAAAAACACAACAAAAACAAACAAACAAAACAAACACGAAGTATGTAGGCTAATTGCTCTTGGAAAAATAATCTGCAGCAAAAGGTGTGTGACCTTTTAGTCCGTCATGGACGATGATGAGAGGATACAGTTGTTCGTGATGGAGATGTAAGATCAACACGGCGTATTGTGCAGGCTATCTAGATTAAAAAAAAAAAAAAAAAAAAAATATATATATATATATATATATATATATATATGTGTGTGTGTGTGTGTGTGTGTGTGTGTGTACGTTTAAAGTGAAAATCGCTCCTTTTTTTCTGGATATTACTCTACCTGGTTTGTAGAAATTAAAAATCGACCAAGGACACACATATTGTTGTCCAGCTAGCTGAAATCTAGGTCACAGTACGCAATACCGTTATAGCAGCGGTTTCCATTGAAAAAAAAAAATTCGGTAGACTTAAGTAGTTGGTACGTGAGTTCAAGATTAAGGAAAGCAGTGGAGAGACAGAGAGAGAGAGAGGGGGGGGGGGGACAGAGAGACAGACAGACAGAGTGTGCATGTGTGTTGGAGTGGGGGTGGGTCGGAGTTCGAAGGGGATTGAAGGAAACCTTTAGACCTCGCCCCCGCCCCCCCACTCCCCCTCTCCCCCTCCCCGTCAACCCCATCCCCATCCTCCCTTTCCACCCAGGAAACCTTTGGACTCCCCCCTCGCCCCCCCCCCCTCCCCCCTGCCCTGCCCCCAACCCCATCCTCACCTCACTGCCCCCCCCCCACACCCCCCTCCCGCCCACCTCGTGGGAATGCAACACGGGCGGACAGACAGTGACCTTTTCCTCCTGCACTGTGTGAGGTGGAAGCACTTGGCTATCTCTGTCCTCCGTGCTGCTGTGGGAGCGTTGGTCACCTGTCACCCTGCCTCTGACAGTCTGCTGCCACTCCGTGCAGGGCTCAGAGTGCCGTCAGTCCTGTACTGTCTCAGATTGGGGTGCGGGGGATGGGGGGTTGGGGGGGGGGAGACAGACTGGGTCGCGGGAATTGGGGTGACTAGGGGTCGGAGGAGAAGAGTGGGAGATTGAGGGGGTGGGTGGGTGGGGGTGGGGGGAGGGGGGTAGGAGGTTAGGGGAAGTGGGGGTTGGGGGGGTGGGGGGGGGGTGGGGAGAGAGAAAAGTGCAAAAAGTACTAAGGGAGTTGCGTGGTTTGTGTGTGTGTGTGTGTGTGTGTGTGTGTGTGTGTGTGTGTGTGCTAAAGTAAAGAACACATTTCCCGGGATATCTTTTGCTGTGTGCTTCTTTATGACAATGGAGCTGTTGTAGATAATGTGCTGCATAGGTCATCATCATCATCACCATCACCATCATAACCACCACCGCCGCCACCACCACCACCACCACAACCATCATCATCATCATCATCCAACAACCATAAAATTGTCTGCGTGGTCGTCATCAATATCATCATCACCATCATTTGTAACTGTTGCTGTTGTTGCCGCTGTTGTTCTCTTTGCGAATGGACGATTGAAAAAACAACAACAACAAAAAAACAAAAAAACACAAACCAAAAACCCAGTGCAGTCTCGAATGGACATGACTCATGGGAGATGACAAAGGCAGTTTTCTTTTCATTTTCAAGCTTCTTCGGTATTCATCAGCAATTCTACACCGACATCGGCAATACACGCGAAATCGTTACGATAAGTTATGCCATTAAAAAAAAACCTCCGACACGTGATAATAGCTGGACATCAATGCTGTCTTTTTCCAACCCGAGGGAATCCTTATATATAATTCTAATACAATCCATATCAGCACTCAAGCCATAAAGTGTTGATATTGTGTTTTCGAAACCATTAGTGTATGATGTCATCGTTTCACACATCGTCGCATGACAGAGACATAATGGCTGTGCACTGTGCGTTTTGTCCTGAGAAAGGGTCCCGAAGCAACATATTGCACTGCACTCCAATGAAATTCAGGGCAATTTACACCAGCTAAAAGCGAAAGCAATGGGCAGTCAATAAGCAAAACCAATGGGCAGTTAAAGCAATGGTCAGTTACAGGCGAAAGCAATGGGATCGTGTAAGATACCGATGCATAAGTTTGGAGGCGATGTTGTGGAAATGATCTTCTTGCCGAAATGCATTATTTCTGGTTGGGGGCACCATGATAGATAGAGCCTGAAAGCTATGGGACATGTTCTCCGTGGAGCTGGCTCAAGAAGTCCATGCAGCGTGGTACTTACTTTTACTTGGACACTCTTGAAGCATTGGAATCACACGGTCCAAATTCACTTTGTGTGTGCGGGCACGCGCGCGCGCGTGTATTTTTATACATGTGTGTTTGTGTCTGCGTGCGTGTGGATATGTTTGCGAGCGCGCATGTGTGTGTCTGTGTGTGTGTGCGCGCGTGTGTGTCTGTGTGTGTGTGTGTGTGTGTGTGTGTGTGTGTGTGTGTGTGTATGTACATGCCTTTGTGTGTTTGTATGCGTGTGTGTGTGTGCGTGTGTGTGTGTTTGTCTGCATGCGTATGTGCGTGCATGCGTGCACACGTGCGTGCACATTTGTGTCGCGGGTGCACGCGTCCGAGTGTACGCGTTGAGCGTGCACCACGTCTGTATACATGTATGTATGTGCGTGAAGTGAGACAGACACTTGGGGTCAGGAACAGAGAGCGACAGGAATGATTACGACAAAGGGAAGCGGGGAGAGAGAGACAGAAGGAAGAATAAAACGTGGCAGACGAGGCCGTCCATTGTGATTCCCGCACCCCTAAACTCCCCCGCCCCTGTCAGGCCGGCGCGAAATGGGAGACAACTCAAAAGATAAAGACGAAACGCGAGCTGCGAGGCGGAAACACGTAAAAATCTTCCCGGACCGAGTCGCCCAATCAAATCCCGCCAATACCAGACGGCTGTGTTATCAACTGAAGCGCCCCCCCACGCCCCCCTTCCCTACCCCTCCTAACAATCGCGATTCAGTGTGGTGGCCAGACGGTCGCTGTTCCATCAGGCGCACCACCTCTCTCCAAACAAGGCATCTCAGACAAGTCTCAAGTACTGATGCTGGGTTATGATGCTTGCAACGATGTGAAGTACTCCTCTGCTGGAGAAAAGGTGGGGGTGGGGTGGGGGTGGAGGCCGCAGGGAGAAGGAGGGGAGGGATAGTGGGTGTTACTGGACATAAAAAAGTTGACACAGGGTGGGCGGAAAGGGGGTCAAAAGGAAAAGCTGTAAAAAAAAGGAAGGTGGCTGGATATATGCATCAACAGCTCGTTGTGTGTGTGATGCACACGTAACTTCTCTTGGAGCTTCTTGGTTGCAACACGTATGGTGCTCTTCAATGGTCAGCTCACCTTTTATGTTTTCGGGTTTCTCGGCGATATTTCGGTTAGTTGTTCTTGGTTGGGGCGTAGAATCTGGTGACGAAGTTAATCCCTGGCTAGATTCAGTTTTTTTGAAAAGTCACACACACACACACACACACACACACTCTCTCTCTCTCTCTCTCTCTCTCTCTCTCTCTCATTCATCCCCACCCCTATCTCCATCGTATAGGCTAACGAACACAAAATTCAAGTTGCAGATTAATTCGTGTTCCCGACGAGGATACGACCCAAATTTACACACTTATTGACCGACCCCGACCCGAAATGTGCCCAGGACTGCGGTAATTGGGCAGAGGGTGGATTTTTACGACTGCCCTAAAGCTTTCTGAGTTCAGACAAGAGGGCATGTTTGTGGCCCAGTTGCGCAACCTTCCCCCCTCTTCTCTCCGCTGTGGGCGGTCTGGAAGGAAACCGATGGGGTGACGAAAAAAAAACTGCTCCAGGGGGGACACTAAAAACTGTTTTCCCGAAAGTCGGAAAGAGAATCATGTGTGAAAATGTGTTGGGGGTGGGGGTGTAGGGGAATAAAAGGGAAACGCAAAGTTAGGGTGTAGTTAGGGGGGTAGTTTACCATCCTTCCCTCGGAAAGAGAGTAAGTAAGCGTGTGTGAATGAATACCGTCTGCTGGGCACTTTGGAGGAAACGCCCATGAAAAAAATGGGACTCCTGATTCAGCGTTCACCAGTGATCAGGGTTCGAGGTCTTGTTTCGACATGGTGTTGTGGCCTGTGGAAAGGCGCTTTTCTCCCATTGTCCCCACTCAGCGCAGGTGTGAAGTGTACCTGACTTCTCGTGGTGAAGGTCGAAGAGAGGACTGGGCCCCGCCTTCCTATGCCAAACAATAGACACAGTGGATATCCATTCACTGCATTGATGGCCCTAGAGACAACGGGGCTGTTTCACTGTGCTGGACACACATTTTACCAGGAACAGGAAGATTGTAAGAACACTTCCGCACAACATCTTCGTTGCGTTGCAGTGAAACATGGGATCGACGGCTTTCGTTGTTTCCGCGTTTGTGGTCTGCAACACATCACGTGCACTCGTATGTCACAGAGGGTTGGATTTCCCTGTCTTTACGGCAACCATACTCCGTTTTTGGAGGTGCGTGATTGCAATGATTTTCGTTGACGTTTCTTGTTATCTCTCTGTCCCTGTCTCTCTTTCTCTGCAGGCTCTGTCTGTCTTTCTGTCTGCGTTACTGAAAGTAGAACTTGAACATTTCCTAAGGATATCTATAACTATTATTATTTGATTTTTTGTCTGCAATGTAAGACGCACTATTGTGATTGTGGTATGTTTTGTTTGCCCCCTTCAGTTTGAGGCCTTTCGCATTTCTGTGTCTGTCTCGGTCTCAATCGCTCTCCGTTTCTCTCTCTCTCTCTCTCTCTCTCTCTCTCTCTCTCTCTCTCTCTCTCTCTCCCTCTGTGTGTGTGTGTGTGTGTGTGTGTGTGTGGTGTCTGTCTGTCTGTCTCTGTGTTTCTACGTTTCTCTCTGTGTGTCTGTCTGTCTGTCTCGTTCTCTCTTTATGCGTTTACTTCTGACAAAAGCAGGATTGAACTACAAATCAATGGTCGTTTACGTGTGAGTTCTTGGATGTGTAGAATAATTGCCATCTGTGGCCCCCTCCTGGCTAAAAAGCAGACTTTAGCAGTTCACTGTGTTAACTGACCAGGAGGTGGACCTTTATGGCGGCCTTAAAAGCTTTCTCTGGTCATTGGGTAATGACACGCATATCGTCTGTTTGTGAAACTCTCCTCAGTCGAGGAAGAAAAAGAGGAGGAATTGGGGTCGGGGTATTGGAGCACATCGGTGCAGTTTGGTAGTCGCGAAGCTCCATTTCCGTTCATGAAATCTGATCGATCATCGTATCATACATTGATTTACGTGTGTGTGTGTGTGTGTGTGTGTGTGTGTGTGTGTGTGTGTGTGTGTTTGGATATCTCATGGCCACTGGTGAGTTTATGAATTTTGACATTTGGAAGGTTAAGGGCTTTTAAAACACGTTCTTGTTTTAACAAGAAGAGTGCATGAACCTGCCATGCTCATCAGCAGTGAAGTATATCCCCACAGTTTCAGTCAGCTCTACTAGGAAGACATCAGTGAAATATCAGCAGGCGCCGCAGCAGAATCGATCAGGTGTTGGACGTCGGATGCATTGTTCAGAGATCAGAATTCAAGGTTTTGTTTCGCCATGGTGTTGTGACCTCGCGGAAAGCACCCCAGCATCAGCAGCCGAGCTAAATTTCGTCTAATATAACTAAACAGTGAAAAGACATCAAACTAAAAGAAATGAAGCCGAGCTGAAGACCTAGAGGGAGTATAGATCGAAAAGAATTCACAAAGGTATATAAAACAAACAATATCAACAAACGCAGCAGCTGCTGCAACAACAACAACAACAGCAGCAGCAGCAGCAGCAGCATTATCCCAAAGTGTTGAAAGTGCACATCAAAATGTGACGGATTATTGTTGTCAGGAACGAAATACCACATCCATAACATTGACGACTTTTTTTTTCTTTTTTCTTTTGCGGGGCTCACAGAGAGAGAGAGAGAGAGAGAGAGAGAGAGAGAGGGGGGAAAAAAAGTGTATGCAAAACCATCAGTTAGCTGATCCCTTCCACACGCACTGTGATCCAGCCAGGCTAAAAACCCAGCTCCGGAGAGCGCTAATTGGCCGGAAAGGGGGGAGGCTGATGGCGGATTGGGAAGCTTGTGTTGAGGGAGAGCTGACACGCTCTGCGCCCATTTGTGCAAATCCCCCAGCTCTGGCTGCCCCCGAGAGGAGCGCCAGCTATTGGAGACAGCTGGTTCTACAGTGCAAGTAGGCATCCTTGGTTCTCGGGAGACCGTGGAGTTCGTGCTGTGTGTGGTGTTCTCTGGCGCAGCGCCGTGTTATGGCTTGACAGGTCTGTATCGGGAATGACAGTCTTTCTCTCTCTCTCTCTCTCCTACGCCTCTGTCGCGCGGATGTTGAAGTCTGATGCGATACAGCAGTGATGTTCGCGTTAAAAGCCTTTTGATGTCTGGTGACACTTTCTCTTTCGGGGAGGGGGAGGGAGGGGGGGCAGGTTCATGATTCGGTCTGTCTGTCTGTCTGTCTGTCTATCGGTCGGTCGGTCGGTCTGACACATAACACCCCCACACCCCACTACACACACAAACAAGAGAGAGAGAGAGAGAGGGGGGAGGTTGTTCGAAGATAATAAAGGAATAAGCCCAATATGCTTTTGTTTACATCCCGCAATCTGAATAAAAGTAAATCCAGTGAAATAGAATGGTTGATAAGAAAGGAGGGAAGAGAGGAGGGCGGGTAGGAGTGGGAGGTGGGTATGTGGGGGTAGGGATGGACATGGGGTGGGGGGGAGGCGGGAACGTAACAAAACATGTATCAGATACATACGTACTATTGTCAGTCACACTACGCAGTCTACAAGACGCATCAAATGTTCATTGTAAGTCAAACTACGCAGACTACAAGCGTAAGATTTATCAGATACATAATTATGTTCATTCTTAGTCAAACTACGCAAGCTACAAGCGTAAGATGTATTAGACACAAATTTGGCTATAAGTCGCAATACGCAGTCAAAAGCGTAGGACTTACCGGACAGATCTGTTGAATGTGAGTCACACTTTGCAGACTCATGATCATTTTCGATGTTGGATCAAAAACCACCCTACCCCATCTCCCCCACGCCATTTTAAAAAAATCTTTTTTTTTTTTTCTTCCTTCGGGATTTTAATCAGAAAGTGAACTGACTTCCATTTCGCTCCGTTCGGGTTCATCAGCGCAACGTGTTTCGAGTGTTGCAGGTGTTGAAGTTGCGCGCGCGCGTGTGTGTGTGTGTTTACCATGTGTCTCGCAGGTGTTCCAGATGTGTTGCAGGTGTTCCACGCCCCACAGGTGTATAGCCATTTCTAGGTTTTCTTAGTGTGTTTACGATGTATTTCACAGCTTACAGTCCAAGTGTGGTCTGCCTTTTCTCCGCTTTGAAAAAAATCCGTTCGCTTCTCCGGCTAGAAATGCTGAAATCTGCTCTCAGTTCCCTGTCCCTGCGGTGAGATTCCACGTGTGAGCTGGTCTGGTAAGGCCATCAGCATCAGAGCTGATTGATCACAATGTGACCTCCCCTTCGCTGTTTCTATCTAGGTAACTGCTTCTGTCTTTTTTGCGACAGTTTTCCACCAATACCCCTTTGCTGATTTTCTTTCTTTTTTTTTAATTAACAAAAACAAGTATTTTACTCTCTTAAACTAAAGAAACAACAACGAGAAAAGTCACAACAACAAAATATAATTAAAGCTCAGTTATTCTTATGATTATTTTGATATTGGAGAAGAAAACAAAGGTACACATAGAACTTAAAGGGTTAGATGACTCGGATTGTTGACGTCAGCACTGACATGGTCAAATGGCCATCAGCAATCCTCTGCCTGGACCAGTCCTGGCTCTTCAGTTTCAGTTTCCCAAAGGAGTCGTCACTGTGTTCTGACATATACAGACTATCCTAAACTGCATCTGCTAGGAGAGATGCCTGACCAGAAGCATCACCCAAGGCGCTTGGTCAGTCCTTGACAACAGATAGATAGATTTGTGTACCTATCAGAGTGGATTTCTTCCGCATAGGGTTTTTTGTTTTTTGTTGTTGTTTTTTTCAGAGGACAGCACGTATGTTGCCATGTTTTTGTTTTTTTTGTTTGTACTTGTATTTCTTTTTTTTCACAACAGATTTCTCTGTGTGAAATTCGGGCTGCTCTCACCAGGGAGAGAGCGTCGCTACACTACAGCGCCACCCATTTTTGTTTGTATTTTTTCCTGCGTACAGTATTTTGTTCTTATTTGTTTTTCCTATCGAAGTGGATTTTTTCTACATAATTTTGCCAGGAACAACCTTTTTGTTGCCGTGGGTTCTTTTACGTGCGCTAAGTGCATGCTGCACACGGGACCTCGGTTTATCGTCTCATCCGAGTGACTAGCGTCCAGACCACCACTCAAGGTCTAGTGGAGGGGGGAGAAAATATCGGCGGCTGAGCCGTGATTCGAACCAGCGCGCTCAGATTCTCTCGCTTCCTATGCGTACGCGTTACCTCTAGGCCATCACTCCACTGGGTTTTTTTTTTGTTTTTGTTTTTAGCGCAGTGCATACGGGACCTCTGTTTATCGTCTCATCTGAATGAAGAGATGCTTTATTTGATTTTCTACTGAAATATGGGAGAAAGGGCGAGACCGGGATTCGAACTCAAACCCTCACGGGCACTCCATTGTCAGGTAAGCGGCTTAACCAGTTAAATCGTTTTATCATCTTTCTCCATCACCCCATACTGCTACTACTACTACTACTACTACTACAATAATAATCATGATAATAATAATAAGAAGAAGAAACATAAAAAATAAAAGTAGATAAATAAACAAATAAATGCAGGTTGACGCTCACACACTGAAGTATGGAGATTGTGGTGTTAAAAAGAGAAAGGATACATATACGTACGTGCACTGAGTACACCATGCACAAACAAGCGTGTTTACACACACACACACACACACACACACACACACACACACACACACACACACATACACACACATACCGACACAGCCAGCAGAAAATCAATAAACACATTAGTCATTAAGATGGTAGGCAGAACGAAAGAGGAGTGTTTTGAGAGACGTTTTTTTTTTTCTTTTCTTTTCTTCCTTTCTTTCGTTTTTTTCTTTCTTTTTTTTTTTAAGCGAACTTGGAGACTCCAGGCTACGGACTGAGAAGGGCAAGCGGTTTGTTCACACCTTTTTTTTTTTTTTTTTGTTTTTTTTTTTTTGCTGCTTTTTTTCTTCCCATGGTGGAATGACTGACCGAGCTCGTCTTGTCGTTGGTGTCAGACAGCGTTCTTTGAGCGTGGGTGGCGAGGCCATCGCCTGTGTTCTTCTGGGGGCTTCAGTTTAGCTGTCTCTTGTCTTCTGTTGGACGCATGCAACCCTCGTGGCTTATTAAGGGGAGGTTCAAACTCGAACCTGTCATGGCAAGTCCGGCCAAAGTAATGCAGCGACAAACAAAACGTTTGGTGCTTAGAGGCAATTATATGGGTAGTATGCGCCATGTAATATAGTACGATATATTGTGGCAGTAGTATACAGTAGTAATATTTATGTACTAGTACTACTGTATACAGTAGTAGTAGTAGCAGCAGCTGCAAAAGTAGAAGTAGCAGTGGTGGTAGAAGTAGTAGTAGTAGCAGCAGCAGCAGTATCAGCAGCAAAAGTAGTAGTAGTAGTCGTGGTAGAGTAGTAGTAGTAGTTTTAGTAGCAGCAGCAACAGCAGTTGACTCAGCTCATTGTACTTCTTCCTCCTCGTGGCTATGTAGACACGTTGTGGGGCGTATAAGGCCTGTCCCGCACTCTCTGATACGCCTTTGAATAGACCGACAAAGCAACACATTGGGCAGTTCCTTCCTTATCTTTCCACGCTTTAGCGTTGCTGATTTCGTGTGACAGATGTTGACGAACAACCATACAAAGACTTGTCATTCTGGTAAACCAACAGCAGCCACTGAAATGAAAATTAGATATTTAATAATAATAATAATAATAATGGATACTTATATATCACACTATCCAGACATCTGCTCTAGGTGCTTTACAAAAACGCTTTTGTTAACATAAAACATTATATCTATGTTACATACACACACCAATATGTGACTACATACACACACACACACACACACACACACACACACACACACACACACACACACGCTGCATACATACATTTTAACATACATGTGTATCTAACAGCTACCCTAACACATACGCACACATAGGCAGGCACAAACTTACATAAACACACGCACACACAATACACATTCATATACATGCATATTTGACTTACTGATTCACGTTGAGTCAATCGAAATAAAAAATCATGAAGAGCCAACTTGTTTCATGGCTTGCATTTTTATCTCTGTGAGTGAATAACATCACATGCACGCACACACACAGACACTTTGGCGCACGTGCGCGCGCACACCTACACCTATCACACACACACACACACACACACACACACACACACACACTTCTTTCATCCCTCTCCGACGTTTCTGATTGCTACAATCCTCCCTCTGTTCCATCCCATACACTGCCTCAAAATGGATAGAGGAAAAATAAACACTAATCGGGTTTCACAGACACTTCCGCTGGCTACAACAAACAGTTGATGTGTACGCAAGCCAGTCTAAAAGAATTAAAGGCCCAATGGGGGAAAAAATCAAGGGTTTTCCTGAAAAAAATCTCTCTTTTATTTGAATGTTTAACTCTTTTGCTGTAAAGAGAATCAGAGAAAAAGAGAGAAACAGAGAAATAATATGAAAAATAACAGAACTTCAGGAACAACAAGAACACACACACACACACACACCACCACCACCACCACCACCACAACAACAACAACAACAACAACAACAACACACACACACACACACACACACACACACACACACATACATACATACACAACACCACCATCACCACCACCACCATCACAACACAACATACACACGCACGCGTGCATACTTGTACTAAAACTAAACGAGCCCCCACCCCCACCCCCACCCCCGACCCCTCATTCCACCCATTCACTCCCCCCCCCCCCCCCCACCCCCCCCCCCCCCCCCCCAAAAAAAAAGGAAGAAAAAAAAAAGAACATAAATGGAAATCACTAGGTGCTATGTGGGAGTTGCCAGACATGTTTTGTGTGCTTTCTGACTCACCAAGGAATATCAGGAGAGGAAGCAGGAACGCACTAATTGGTCAGAAGGTGGCAGTTTATGGCCGCCTTAAAAGCTTTCTCTGTTGGGCCAAGAAGCTGCAGCAGACTGTTGGCCCATTTGTGCAAATCCTTCCTCTCACCGCTCTGGTGACAAGGGAGCTATTTGGGGAGTGGGGGGGGGGACACACTCACTC
This sequence comes from Babylonia areolata, assembly GCF_041734735.1. Lineage (NCBI taxonomy): Eukaryota > Metazoa > Mollusca > Gastropoda > Neogastropoda > Buccinidae > Babylonia > Babylonia areolata. The sequence goes on from NC_134879.1 coordinate 37,380,297, forward strand.
ACGTACACACCAACACACACACACACACGCACACACACACACAGACGCACACACACAGACGCAGGCACACACACACACAGAGACAGATATGCGATAAACCGAGGTCCCGTGTGCAGCATGCACTTAGCGAACGTAAAAGAACCCACGGCAACAAAAGGGAGGTACATGGCAAAAATTTGTTGAATAATTCCACTTGGATAGGAAAAAGAAATAAAAGAAAAAAACAAAACAAAAAAACTGCACACAGAAAAAAATACAACAAAAATATGGGGGGTGCTCTCATTGTAGCGACGCGCTCTCCCTGGGGAGAGCAGCCCGAATTTCACACTGAGAAATCTGTTGTAACAGAAAAGAGAAATACAAAAAAAAGAGAAATATAAATACATAGAGACATAGACAGACACACACACACACACACACACACACACACACACACACACACACACACACACACACAGAAACTACACATGCACAGTGACTAACTTAGATACCCCACCATCGTGCGATGCATGCGGCAGTCACAGTGCTCCAGCGTGTTGGGTCAGCAGTCCCCCCTCAGTGCGTCACTCCATCCCCTGTTCACCATCTGGAGGTCCTCAGTGCGTCACTCCATCCCCTGTTCACCATCTGTAGGTCCTCAGTGCGTCACTCCATGCCCTGTTCACCATCTGTAGGTCCTCAGTGCGTCACTCCATCCCCTGTTCACCATCTGTAGGTCCTCAGTGTGTCACTCCATGCCCTGTTCACCATCTGTAGGTCCTCAGTGCGTTACTCCATGCCCTGTTCACCATCTGTAGGTCCTCAGTGCGTCACTCCATCCCCTGTTCACCATCTGTAGGTCCTCAGTGTGTCACTCCATGCCCTGTTCACCATCTGTAGGTCCTCAGTGTGTCACTCCATGCCCTGTTCACCATCTGTAGGTCCTCAGTGCGTCACTCCATGCCCTGTTCACCATCTGTAGGTCCTCAGTGTGTCACTCCATGCCCTGTTCACCATCTGTAGGTCCTCAGTGCGTCACTCCATCCCCTGTTCACCATCTGTAGGTCCTCAGTGCGTCACTCCATCCCCTGTTCACCATCTGTAGGTCCTCAGTGCGTCACTCCATGCCCTGTTCACCATCTGTAGGTCCTTAGTGCGTTACTCCATGCCCTGTTCACCATCTGTAGGTCCTCAGTGCGTCACTCCATCCCCTGTTCACCATCTGTAGGTCCTCAGTGCGTCACTCCATGCCCTGTTCACCATCTGTAGGTCCTCAGTGCGTCACTCCATGCCCTGTTCACCATCTGTAGGTCCTCAGTGCGTCACTCCATGCCCTGTTCACCATCTGTAGGTCCTTAGTGCGTTACTCCATGCCCTGTTCACCATCTGTAGGTCCTCAGTGCGTCACTCCATGCCCTGTTCACCATCTGTAGGTCCTTAGTGTGTCACTCCATGCCCTGTTCACCATCTGTAGGTCCTTAGTGCGTCACTCCATCCCCTGTTCACCATCTGTAGGTCCTCAGTGCGTCACTCCATGCCCTGTTCACCATCTGTAGGTCCTCAGTGCGTCACTCCATGCCCTGTTCACCATCTGTAGGTCCTCAGTGCGTCACTCCATGCCCTGTTCACCATCTGTAGGTCCTTAGTGCGTCACTCCATCCCCTGTTCACCATCTGTAGGTCCTTAGTGCGTCACTCCATGCCCTGTTCACCATCTGTAGGTCCTCAGTGCGTCACTCCATGCCCTGTTCACCATCTGTAGGTCCTCAGTGCGTCACTCCATGCCCTGTTCACCATCTGTAGGTCCTTAGTGCGTCACTCCATCCCCTGTTCACCATCTGTAGGTCCTCAGTGCGTCACTCCATGCCCTGTTCACCATCTGTAGGTCCTCAGTGCGTCACTCCATGCCCTGTTCACCATCTGGAGGTCCTCAGTGCGTCACTCCATCCCATATCACCATCTGGAGGTCCTCAGTGCGTCACTCCATCCCCTGTTCACCATCTGGAGGTCCTCAGTGCGTCACCCAGTTCCCTTCTGGAGGTCCTCAGTGCGTCACCCAGTTCCCTTTTGGAGGTCCTCAGTGCGTCACACTCCATCCCCTGTTCACCATCTGGGGTTCTCAGTGCGTCACTCCATCCCCTGTTTACCATCTAAAGGTACTCAGTGCGTCACTCCATCCCTTATTCACCATCTGTAGGTCCTGAGTGCGTCACTTCATGCCTTGTTCCCCATCTGGAGGGCACTGTCCATCGTCTGGTGACAGTTCATCTCTTGATACTCCCTTCGTCATGAACAGCGAGGAGGGTTTTAAACTGTACGTTATCTGTGCTATGGAAACAAGATGTCGGCTGATTAGCAAAAAAATCAAAACAAAAAACAACAAACAAATGTCAGTCGTCCGTCCGTTTGTCTGTCCGTCCATTCAGCCAAGAAGGAAGGTGGCAGAATGGTTCAGACACTCGTCTGCCAGAGAGTCCGTGAGGGTCTGGGTTCGAATCCCGCTCTAGAATAACAGCCAGAACTTCAGGCTCCCACTTAGGACTTCACTCTCCTTTCCCTATTCAGGACCCCACCCCCACCCCCACCCCCCCCTCCCTTGAAATACCAGACGAACCACCCACCACATATCCAGGACTCGCCCCATTGAGTAACACAAACCTTTACTGAACCCAAGCGCTGAACAACTTGAGCTTCAGGTTTCTGCCCAAAAGTCGTTAGATTCAATCGATAAATTAACTTAGATGCGGAGGAGGAAACAACGACTGAATCCTTTGAAACCATGGCGAGGGTTTGGTGGTGACATACCAAGACAACTGAACACTGTGCTGGTGATGCAAATAGGTCAGGTTCGAAAAATGAAGATCATGAAGACAGGACGGAGGGTGTTCCCAACGTGTTGTGTTGTATGTGTATTACCTTTTCTGTCACAACAAATTTCTCGGTGTACAATTCGGGTTGCTCTTCCCCGAAAGAAGGCGTGATTGCTGTATTTTCCCACAGTCTGACGCAGACTCACAGAGGCGTCCTCATTTACATCTAATCAGTTTATTGTCTGCCTCCTAGTCTGGTGCTGCGGTTCACTATTGACCAGAGCACAAAGAACAACCAAACATCGACAAGAAGTACGAACGTCGGTTTACACTTAATTGACACAGTCAGATGGTTGGCGCCGATGGTTCTCAACCAGGTGGCTGATCACACTCATTGTCTGGCGCTAATATGGCCAGGAGATGGCTAGCAGCCAGCGTCGACGATTCTTTCGTCACGAATTTATGACGGTTTTGTTCTGACGCTAATTTGGGCAACGCTGTGACTTACGGCGGGAAATCAATGGCGGCAGCTTTGTGACGCAGTCAATTACTGGTGACGTTGATAGGGACAGGAGGTGAAAAGGGAGATAGGGTTGGTTCCTTATGTGTTGTTTGTATTTGGTGATTATCTGGAAAGGCAGACAGGATTGGTACTGCACGTGTTGTTTGTATTTGATGATTATCTGGAAAGGGAGATAGGATTGGTTCCTTGCGTTTTGTTTGTATTTGGTGAGTATCTGGAAAGGGAGATAGGTTTGGTTCCTTTCGTATTGTTTGTATTTGGTGAGTATCTGGAAAGGGAGATAGGGTTGGTTCCTTTCGTATTGTTTGTATTTGGTGAGTATCTGGAAAGGGAGATAGGGTTGGTTCCTTTCGTATTGTTTGTATTTGGTGAGTATCTGGAAAGGGAGATAGGTTTGGTTCCTTTCGTATTGTTTGTATTTGGTGAGTATCTGGAAAGGGAGATAGGGTTGGTTCCTTTCGTATTGTTTGTATTTGATGATTATCTGGAAAGGGAGATAGGGTTGGTTCCTTTCGTTTTGTTTGTATTTGGTGATTATCTAAAAAGGGAGATAGGGTCGGTGCCTTATGTGTTGTTTGTATTGGGTGATTATCTAAAAAGGGAGATAGGGTTGGTGTCTTACGTATTGCTTGTACTTGTATTTGGTGATTATCTAGAAAGGGAGATAGGTTGGTTCTACTCGTGTTGTTTGTATTTGGTGATTATCTGGACCTGTTCCGTTTATCGAGTGAAGGTGAAAGGTGATGTGCCGTGGATGTGTGCGACAACAACAGAGATGGCGACGACGACGATGACAAGTTCGTTCGTGTGTGTGTTCGGGGTGGGGGTTGGGTTGGGGTGGTTGTGGTGTGAGTGCGTGCGTGTGTGCTGGCGTTTGTGTCTGTGGATGCGTGTGTGGGTGTGGATGTGGATGGGTGTGCTTGCATGCGTTCGTACGTGTGTGTGTGTGTGTGTGTGTGTGTGTGTGTGTGTGTGTGTGTGTTATTCAGGCTTGTCAAATACACACTCATTTCCACCCCAGGCAATTCAGTTACTTTTCGTGTTTTAGTCATTACAAGATTTGTTAATGAAATGAACTGTCTGCATTCCGATCGTTATAAGATTAGTTAATGACCAACTGTCTGCAATGTAACCGTTATAGAAAATTTGTGGAGGTTTTTGCGTGTGCTGGTCATTATCGGATTAGTTAATGACTGTCCTGCCGTGTCTTTATTACATTGTGCGCAAACGCCCCGCTCCCCCCCACCCCACCCCCACTTCCCCCTCCCCCACCTTTTTTCCCCCTTTTTTTTCCATGCTTTGCACTCAGCATACTGTTTTAATTTATATATTTATTCCATCTTTTTCTCTTTTCTTCTTTACTTTTCTCTGTTTCATTACGTCATTTCTCTCTTTCTTTCTCTCTTATTTCTTCCTTTCTTTCTTTTCTATTTCTTTCCTTCTTACCGTCTTTCCTTTTCTCTCTTTTCTTTCTTTCTCCCTTTCTTTCCTTCTTTTATGTCATTCTTTGTTTCTTTCTTTGTATCATTTCTTTCTTTAGTTCATTCTCTCTTTATTTTGCGGCTGTCTTTCCTTCCTTCCATCCTTCCTTCCTTCTTATTTTTCACATGCTGAATTTAAAAAAAAAGAAAGAAAAGAGAATTCAACCACTGCTTTTGTTAGTTTATTTGGGCTTTGTTTGAGTAACCTGAATGGTTCCACTGAGCACACACACACACACACACACACACACAAAAAACCCACAAAAAACACGCTCACACACACACACTGTTGGTGTACAGAGGTGCGTCATACCCAGTCAGTATATTGTAACTCGTCATTGTTTCCGCACTTTCAAAGCTGGTCACGGAGCTATTGGAACGGGGGAAGAAAACAAAGCGTAGATGTTGGTGGGTTTTTTTTTTATATTTTATATATATATATATATTTTTTTTTCCCCCCAATTTTTCGTATTCCCCTCAAAATGATATGAGAGAAAAGTTAGGCGGGAAGGGAGAAGGAGAGAGGGGGTGGGGTGGAGATAGGATGCAGGAGGAACGGAGTGGGGAAGGGAAAAGGTGTGACAGTGTGTGTGTGTGTGTGTGTGTGTGTGTGCGTGTGATGCCAAGAAGGTGTTGAGGCTTCTGCGGGCAGTTTAGCTGTCGGGTTGTGCAGTGGACCAATTTGTATTAACCGTGCCAAGCTTCCCCCAACGTCCCCCTCTCTCCCCCTCTCTCCCCCCGCCACCCTCCTCCCCCACTTCCCTCAACCTTTTTTTCAGCCGTTGGATGTTACTGATTTACACTGCTTGGATGCTCTCTCTCTCTCTCTCTCTCTCTCTCTCTCTCTCGCACGCACGCACGCACGCACCCACCCACCCTTCACGCTCTCTCCCTCTCTCTCTCCCTCTCTCTCTCCCTCTCTTTATCTCTGTCTCTGTCTGTCTGTCTACTTCTGTCTGTCTCTAACTCTCTTTGTGGGTCTCAGTCTCTGTTTCCTCTGTCTGTATGTGTCTCTGTCTCTCTGTCTGTCTGTCTGTATCTTTCTGACTGTCCCTCTTCTCTCTCTCACTTCGCTCTAGCTAAGATCAGACTTGGTGTACTTCCTCTCAACAATATTTGTCCATCGTGATCGCAGTTCCAACCAGAAAAGACAGAAAAGGGGGTCACCCTTTTGCATATCAGAAATAGAGAACATGCTACATTTCTTACTTGGAAACCCAGCGCTTGCAGATGTAAGAATAAGATCAAGCTTACAAAGCAAACACTTTGTCCTCAAATGGCCGTTAAACATTCCTTATAAACTCTATCGTATTTGACAGCTAAACAGTTAATGAATAGTGGCGTCCAAAGCAGTCCCAACGACGTTTTGTTTTATGTGATTCTGTTGACACATTCCAGTACGTTCTTTCATACGAACAGAACAGGGAAATAGAGAGAGAGGTGGAGAGATGGGTTGGGGTGAGGGGGAGGCGGGAGAGACAGACAGACAGACAGGCAGACAGACAGAGACAGAGAGAAGAACTAATTATCTCCGGAGAAGAAAAACGAAGAAGAAGAAGATATCCCAAGACAACTCAGAACAGCTGGAGAGAGAAAAAGAGAGAATGGCGGGAAAAAAGGGACACAATCGTCTCTCCACCGGAACAGCGAGTGCAGACTGAGCATGCGCACGTGCTCCTTCCATCCAACATGGCGGTGGGGTATCAGAGCCAGGCTGGCTGTATGATGAATGACCAGCACAGCAGCGGGGGTCTCAAAGGACGGACCCTGCTCAGCTAATTGCTAACCTTTCCACCCCGCTCCTTACTGGGCTCTCGTGTGTCGGTCGTCAGGTTTGACTCACGTGTGTGTCAAAACAAAGTGAATTCAATGTAATGGCACTGGCGAACCGTGTGTGTGCGCGTGCGCGTGTGTGTGTGTGTGTTTGTCTGTCTGTCTGTGTCTGTGTGTGTTTATGACTCTCTCTCTCTCTCTCTCTCAATCTTAACGTTCGCATTTTCTCGGCAACCACAAGTGGCAAAAGAACCGAATCTGGCAGGATGCTGCATGTGGGAAAGGCCTTTAAGTCATCCCATATGTGATATGATATGACAGGGATGGTGAAGCTTCAGTGACCAAGGTCAAGATGGAAATATATTGATGGGGATCATATCTATCTTTCATTTGTTATTAACCTTAGTAGTGTGACTGGTCATTAGTACATGATGGTCCCTAAAGACATTCAAATACCGTAGGTCAAATCAACAAAGCTGCATTTTGATACGAAATGTTTCTATGCGCTTGAGAGAGATTTGGTACAACGATAAGGCATGATTAAAACAACAACAACAACAACAACAACAACAAAAAAAACATAAAAAACACATGGAAATAGGCATGGTCAAAGGTTAAAGATCAAGGTCACAACACGTATTGAAAAAAAGAGAAAAGAAATATGATATAACTTGGGCTATTCAGTCAATGTTCATTCAGTACTGTTAGATGATTTATTTTGGTCAGAACATAAGTGTGTCAAAGGTCAAAATCACATGAAACGTTTCTCGATCATAGTATTTGCTGAATATTAAAGGTTTCATACTGAAATTGTACGCTCTTTTTTTCTCGACTGTGTTTTTGTCTGTTCTGTCCGCTCTGTCTCTCTGTAGCTGTCAAGCATTGTTGCAAGCAATGTTTGTTTTTTTTATGCGTTATAACAGACAGCAGGAAGCGCTCAGTCTTAAATGAAAGATCTGTTTATAAAATTACCCTTCCTTATTTAGTTTTGTTCTGTTAAATTTATTCTTTCTAACATTTTATTGTTCATTCCACTCAAGGTTTTTGTTTTCAGAGAGAGACAGACAGTCAGACAAAGCACAGAAGAGAAGTGGACAAT
>NC_134879.1:37392960-37402960 GCF_041734735.1 Babylonia areolata
AGAGAGAGGGGGGAGGGGGAGGGAGGGAAGGAGGAAAGGGAGGAAAGGAAAGGAGATAGACACATAGACAAGGATATTGAGAATACATCGTTCGTTTATCAGTCTCAGTAATTTCAAGGATTCGTAGAACTTAGCTCTGACATTAGATGTTTATGATATAGTCTTTTGAAGATACTGAGACTGGAGTTTTTATATTAAGTGTAGATGAAATAGAATTCCATAAATATCCACCAGAGTATGTGCGAGGGAGAGACAGAGGGGTACGTATACAATAAAAGACCACAGAGAAAGAAAGAGAGAGAGGTGGGGGGATGGGAGAGAGTGAGAGACGGCGGCGAGAAAGGGAGAGAGATGAGAGGAAAAGAGAGGGAGAAAGACAGACACACACACAGACAGACACACGGAGACAGAGACAGAGGCGAGGTAAGGGTGGGTGATTGGAGAGTGATCGTCAAAAGGACGATCAGTGGAGGTGAGGGGAGGGAGTTGGAGGAGGGATGTGGGTTCTGTTGTCTGTGTGTTCGTCGCCAGATGTTTCTTTGTTGTTGTTGACTTTTCTTTATTCTCTGCAAAGACTGGTATTTGAGATGTCGTTAGTTATTGATCTGCTGGAGCTGGTAAAATAAAATGCAGAGGAAAAATACCCCCCACGCCCCCGCTCTCCCCTCACACACACACACACACACACACACACACACACACACACACACGAACATCTATCAACGAATCAAGCAAACTACAACTTCTTCCAAAAATAGCAACAACAACAACAAAGAAAGAAAAAAAAGAAAACAAAAACAAAAAGTCGAACGATTCAGAAGAAGACAATTAGCTCGCCCATTAACCGGAAGAGGAAGAGCAAACACGGACATGCGCACGTGCTTGTTTGTGGAAAGCAGGGGCTCGGTCCATCCATCCACCACGGGCATTCTGGGAGTTAATGAGTGGGCGGGTAACGAGATTGGCGGGGGGAGGGGGAGGGAGGGGGGGGGGGTTAGGAGGGGGAGTCGAGGAGGGGAAGGGGGAGGTGGTGGGAATCCTGTGGGGCGGCAAACCTGGCATTGGTTACTTTATACCAATACTGCCAATATCAGGAGGAATCTCTGAATTGTCCGTGTCCGTTGTCATAGATATGAGGCCCGTGGAGACATGGCGTAGGATTGCCATTTGGACAGCCACCCCCATCGCTTGTCCTGTCTGCTTGGACGTGTAATGTAAGGGGGTGTTTCGTTGGGGGAGATCGGGGGGTGGGGGGTGTATGATTATTTCGTGTGTGTGTGTGTGTGTGTGTGTGTTGTGTGTGTGTGTGTGTGTGTGTGTGTGTGTGTGTGTGTGTGTTTCTATAAATATATCCATCACTTACTGTTCTCTTTATCTTTCTTTTTTCCCTGGATGCGATGTGGATAAAATCATGTCTTCTGTATAGGACAGATCGTTACAGATCTCCCAGTATGACAGGCTGTCAAATAAAGGAAGGTGACTTCTGTATCTCCTGTCCTTCAAATAATCAGTGTTCTCATGTATTGACACCTCCTACCACCGATCGCGCATTTATCATAATATCAAAACCGAAACTTTAAAAATGATGAATTGGAGTAGGAAGTCTGAATTTTCAGAACAGGTTGAAATAATGTTTTTGTGGCCTTCCCACTATCTCCTCTCTCCCTTCCCACACGCACACTTTCATAGTTTCAGTTTCTCAAGAAGGCGTCACTGTGTTCAGACAAATCCATATACGTGACAGCACACTTGCTGGGCAGATGCCCGACAGCAGGGTAACTCAACTCTCTTGTCCTGCCTTGAGTGCATGCATATAATATTGGTGTACCTATCAGAGTGAATTGTGTCTACATAATTTTGCCAAAGGATGCCACGTATGTTGGCTTAAGTTATTTTTCAATGTAATAGGTGCGTGTTGCACACGGGATCTGGGTGTACCATCCCATCCCAATGACTACACACGCTCACTTTGATTTTCCAGTCAACATTGAAAGAAAGGACGAGACCAGGTTTCGAGCGAAGATTCTCATGGACACTGTATTGGCAGACACGTGCCTTTATCCACCCTGCCACCTTCCTAATTTCATAAATAGAATATCAAGAAAATATTAACAGTTTCGTATTTCAGACCCTAGCATGGAATCTGTGTTGTCTTTGCCTTAAGGATCCGTCGTTGTTGTTGGGTTTTTTTTGTTGGTTTTTTTCTTGTTGTTGTTTTGTTTTGTTTTCTTTTTGTTTTGTTTTTTGGGGGGAGGACGTTACAATTCTCTCTGTTTAAGAGATTTCTTTCTTTCTGTGTTTGTTTTTCTTTCTTTCTTTCTTTCTTTCTTTGTAATTTATTTATTGAATTATTTCATTTTATTATTATTATTATTATTTTGCGAGAAGAATCTAAACGCGGGGGAAGGCAGTGAGGTCACCTCAGTTTTTTTTTCTTCCCATTCTCTCTCTTTCTTTCTCTCTCTCACTCTCTCTCTCTCTCACTCTCTCTCTCTCCCTCCTCTCACTCTCCCTCACACTCTCACTCTCTCCCCCCCTCTCTCTCTCACTCACTCTCTCTCTCCTCTCTCTCTTCTCTCTCGTCTCTCTCTGCCCCCCCCCTTCTCTCTGTCACTCTCTCTCCCTCTCTCTCTCTTTCTCCCCACTCTCTCTCTCTCACTTTTCGCGCTCTGCCTCGCTTTTATTCCACCCTCTCTCCCTGTGTCCATTCACCCTCCAGTCCCCCCCACCTCTCCCTCTCTCTCCCCCTCTCCTTCTCTCTCTCCCTTCTTCCTCTCTCCACCCCTCAATGTCTCTCATTGTAAACTCTAAACTATTGCCAGTGAGCAAACCAGTCTGAAAGCGACGGACCACATGCACACAGACTCCATGCTAAACTCGGACTGTGGACTGGGGATTTTTTGACCACATCGATTATTTCTTCAACGAAAGATGTACAAGCGCCAGAATGCCCCCATGTCAGCAAGTGAGAGAGAGAGAGAGAGGGAGGGGGGAGAGGGGGGGGGGGGGGGGGGGAGGGGGGGGTAGAAAGAGAGGGAGAGGCGGAGACACAGAGAGAGAGCGACAGAGAGAGAGACACACACAGAGAGAGGAGAAAGTTTTGTGTGCACTTCTCCTGCTTATATTGATTAAGGTCAATATGTAAAGAAAATAACAATATTGACGATATCAGTTTTAATATGATAGTCCGAAGAAGAAGAAGGATACACGCACGCACGGACGCAGCACGTACACACACACACACACACACACACACACACACACACACACACACACACACACACACGAATGAATAATGACGACAGACAGACGGACAGACAGAAGGTGCTGACATTCTGCAAAAACCGACAGAGCGACGTGCGCATTGCAATCACTGCCAGCCATCACTACTTTCGTAGCTACGTGGACTGAAACGTTCAAGTAACGAGAGGCAATTCCATCCTAACAGACCAAGCTACGGAGCACCAAGATCTGCATCTGTGCTCACGTATTCACACACAGTGACACGATGCCCACCCCGCCACAGGGACTGTACGAAGTAGCATCAGTGGTAGCTTGCGTGTTGAAAGGTTAGATATGTATCTTACTTTAGTGCTGTTCCGGTGTGTGTGTGTGTGTGTGTGTGTGTGTGTGTGTGTGTGTGTGTGTGTGTGTGCATGGGGTTGAGGGTAGATGATGGATGGGGGATATTGTGGGGATTCACAGCCAGTCTGTGTGTGTGTGTGTGTGTGTGTGTGTGTGTGTGTGCGTGCGTGCGCGCGTGTGTATGTGTATGCGTGCGCGTGCGCGCGCGCGCGCGTGTGTGTGTATGTGTGTGCGTGCATGTGTGTGTTGCTGTTCTTTAAAATATTTATTCATATAACAACAAACTGTCTGGGACTTAGAGTAACCCTTTGTTTTTGTTTTTTAGGAGAATCGATAGGCATCTTGTACCACTAAAGACGTCTGCTGGGAGCGGCGTTAGATATGCATCAGCGCTTTTCTGTGGCCCGAAGATCCGCTCTCTTGCCCTTCTGTTGCCAGCCGAGTTTCCCCCCCACCCACCCCCTCCCCCGACCCCTACCCCCTCTACTCTCAACCCACTCCCTCAAACCTACTCTCCCCCTATCACCACACTTGACATTTCACCTTTCCTCTCTCCACTAACCCACAGAGCTGAAAGATCATCACAGCGGAGAAATACAGAACGGACGTCAAGGGGAATGTAAGGCAATGCTAATTATATCGTAGAATTCAAACATAAAAGTAGGGGGTAAGTCCCTCGTGAGCTGGATAGGAGCCGGGTCATCTCTTCTGCAGAGAGACCAACAGTGCAGATCCTCTTCTCACAAATAATAATAATACTAATACTAATAATAATACTAATAATAATACTAATACTAATAATAATAATCATCATCATCATCATCATCATCATCATCATGAGAAGTAGAAGAAGAAAAAGAAAATGAAGATTGATGATGGTGGTAATCACATCGCGGCAGCGATTACATACTCCGCCAAATTGAAACTAGCTTGAAACTCGTTCTGTATCCGCTAGTATCAGGATATCAGCAGTGAATCATAGTTTACACTCTTACGTCACCTGTGCCATGACTGCACCTCATTCGTCATGGTTATGATGCAAGGAATCATTGAAGGTCAATGTCTCCCTCGCCCTGACCTGTGTCAATTCCACGTTCAAGCCGCCTGCAGAGTTCTTATTTATCTCCCTTTGGTGGCGGTGGAACGGGAGATCACCCACTCAGCTTGCGCCACGGGAGATCACGTGAGTGGTCATGGAGTGTGCGCTGACTGGCTCGTAGATGGTGTGTAGATTGGTGTCACTGGCCGTGGAAGCCTTAGATGGTAATGGGATTGTGTGTGACAGAGGGGGGACTGGACAGTGTCAGAACAGCAGCTGGGTGGATGGTCAGTTATGCAAACGACGGGATTAGCTCACACAAAGGTCACTCGGGACTCTCCAGCGATCCTGTGACGCTGGTGGAAATTTAGACACAAGAACGACAATGGACATATGGTTATTGCTGCTAGTAAATACCATTGTGGTGAAACTGAAGCTGGGTCAGTACATCTTCTGACAGACAGTGAGTTAGTGATTGAGAGAAAGACGCAGTCACACACACACACACACACACACACACACACACACACACACACACACACACACACACAGAGGGAGAGAAGGAAGAGGAAGACAGAGAGAACGAGAAGCAGAAGAAAAAGAAGCAGAAACACAGGGAAGGAAAAGGCACTACACTCCCACAGACACTGAAGGTGCCAGGTGAAGAGGAAAACACGGCACCAGCAGACAGGAAGAGAGGCCCCTTCAGCCCTTCACACACACCCTTCAGCCTGCCCCCCACCCCAACCCCCCTACACCCACCACACCCCCTTTTCCGGGGACACGGCCGACCTCAAGGGCCACTCTTGGCTCCGTTCTCCATCTCTGTCCCCACAGTGTTCATCCCGGTCCCACAGATGTAGCGACAGGAATGGAGCGAAAAACTCTTGTCAGGCTATTTGAATTCCAGACAAAAGCAGAAGAGCTCTGATCAAACGTACATTCAAACTCCAAACAAGAGAAGTGTTGGTTCCGTTTGATCTGCGGAGTTGTGAGTTTGTTGTGTAACACAATGCCGCGCAAAATCGGTTGTGGAGCAAGTCCTGGGAAGGAGAGAAAGACTTCATTCAATCTGATATTCAAACTGCGATTACCGGATGAACGATTCAATGAACAGGGCGAAATCTTTCTTTTTCACAGTGCAATGCAGCGTGCTTTGGTTTCAAAGGTGATTCAAACCACGAGCAATGCCGAGGAAGAAATAATTCAGCGGATGTAAAGGATTCATCATGTTCTGTTGCAACGCCGTGCTTTTATTCACGACCATACTCCATTTCTTAGAGCTGCTCCTTCAGACAGAAAAGATCGATGCACGGGAAGCTCGAAGAGGGTCCATCGCCATTGCACATCGAAGACGTTCGTCTCACCGGAACTGACGAAGTTATCCCACTGCACATAAAAAGGGGGAAAGCACTTTATTGTTCAGCGGCGGTAATTGTCACCCTTGAGACTGGCCCGCAGCAAAACGCCGGATGTAACGAAGCTCGCTATGGGAGGTAAGCTGGCCTTGGAGGAAGAGAAGAGTTAGTCTTTTGTGACATTCAATCGTTCCTCTTGAGGGGGGAGTTTTTTTGTGGGTTTTTTTTTTTTTCTTGGACGGGCTGCATGCAGACGAACCGGTGTATGAGCCTCCAGAGGTCCCCCCTCCTGAGGTCTACCTCTGACGAATTTTAGACCCATTTTTTTCGAGATAAGTAATTTCGGTTTTTTTGTTGTTGTTTTTTGTTGTTTTGTTTTGTTTTTACTGATATTTTGCAAGATGAATGTGTTCACGCATTTGAATTTCCGAAGTGGCAGAATAACTTGTGCCGTGTCGTGACGGGTTGTATAATATTGTATTTTAAGCTTAGTCGTATGTTATCGTGTGTGTGTGTATGTGTGTGTGTGTGTGTGTGTGTGTGTGTGTGTGTGTGTGTGTGTGTAATGCGGTGAGCAAAGCTAAATATTCTTTCTTCAAACCTGGACCGAAAACGTTATGTCATTATTCCAGTCCAGTAAAAGATGTCTCATTTTGTCTTGCAAAGACATATTATTGTAGTAAACTTGTCGTGACTTCTTTGAAACAAGCAAAAAGGAAAGCGTTTAAACCTAACTGTTGTAATGTTCAGAAGAACAGCAAGGGAAACACTTCTGCCAGTGTTTATATCAAAACTAACCATTCCATCACTGCAGAAAGGACACCGACAGAGACCTCCTGGGGACACTGTGGCGACCAGTGTTATTGGGCACAGCGGGAGCGGACGGTAATTGCGGAAAGGAGATGATTGGTTGGAGCGTAGAGTCCCTTGTGGGACCCGGATGCAGGAGAGAGGAGAACTGATCCAGACAGCGACACTTGCTGGTCGTCCTTGGGCTGATGACATGGATCTCCACTTAGCTCAGACCTTAGCCACTCACTGGGGACTATCTGGCCTTTAAACAAATAGAAAAGTTGTATATTTGTTGTTGGTTTTGTTTACTTGTCCTTTAAATTGTCATAATTATATTATGGTCGTTTTATATATATATATATATATATATATATATATATATATATATATATATGTGTGTGTGTGTTTATTTAGTTATTTATTTATTTATTTATCAGTAGTATTATAGAGATCAATCGCATCGATTCAGGACAATAAATAGGTATGTATGATGAGGTAATTGCAGATGTTTCACAAAATCATGAATCGTATCAAATAACTAAGTCTGCACAATGATGCCTTTTTTCAGTTTGGCAGGGGTGATATTATTAGTTAATTAAAGTCTGTAACGTATGTATGTATGTATATGATGATGGATACATCCATTTATTCATCTGTCTGCACACACAGATACACACAAACGCACACACACACACACACACACACACACACACACACACACACACACACACACACACACACACACACACACACACACACACACACACACACACACACACACACACACACACACACACACAAGTTCACGAACTGTGAAGAAATGTGCTTAATTGACCATTCTCCATCTTCCCTACCCGTCTAGGTTTCCGCCCCCACCCCCCGCTCTCACCCCCCCCCCCCCCCAACCCCGTCATCCCCACTCCACAGCCGTCCAAACAAGAATGCTCCACTCATTTTTTCCGGCCCCCTGATCGTCCTTTTCTGCCTGAGGTCGCTGACAACCTGCTTTAGCGATCGATGGTGATCGATATATCGATCCTGGAGACTGCCGGGACTTTGTCAGCGTGTCGGTTCCAGTGGGGCTGCAAACTTCATCTTCCTCTGGGTCTTGTTTGGAATTGCCTGAGGATGTGTACAGATGTCTGTTCCATGTCTGGACCCATAGGGGGGTGTCATTAGATAGTTCCTTCTTCCCCTGTCCGCCGGTTTCTCTTTCTTGCCTAACAGACTCTGGCGCTATGAAAGTGGCTGCTGTGGCCGCTACTGCCAATACTACGTCTTTTGCTATTAATGTCGCTGCCATATTTCTTCTTCTTCTTCTTCTTCTTCTTTTCCTCCTCCTTCTCCTCCTCCTAAGAAATTTCCGAAACCTATAATATGATAAAATGCAAGGCCAATTGTTAGCATGCGTATTTTACTTTTTCATCTTCGGATATACGATTCAATGGTGGGGTTAAAACGCTTATACAAGTAAAAACACGCCCATAGAAGCTAGTGAACATGAGGGAAGGACAGAAAGAGGAGAGGAAAATTAGAATTGACGCCGGGGGAGGTGGGGGGGATTTGGAGTGGAACAAATCACAGACCGATAAAGAAAAACGGAAACCGCACAGATGAATGTCATTCACCGTGTGGTCATTCATCTTATAGATGCGTGCATTTTGAAGATAATATCCTCACCAACACCGCTGGTATCTCTGTTTGGGGTCCTTATCGAAGCCAGAAAATATTGTGATGTGAAACGACAGAGTACGGTCCTGTTATACGAGTCATGAGCTAAATTTTGTCCGTGGTGTGCATGGCACCCTCTCCCAGTTTTGCTTTGTGCTCGTTCACCTTTGAAGGAGGGCATTGTGTGACGGTCACTGCCTCATATTCCCTGTGGATCTGCTGTTCTCTCCTAGGATTTTTTAGATACATTCTTCATTAAGATTACCGGGGCTGATCTACCTTCTTAGAAGACATATATTATAAGCGGCCAATCAAAACAAGCAAAATCAATCAGCCATGACGAATCACATCCAGCTTTTGGGATTTTCGAGATGCTCCCATCTGGTCGACGGTACAGAACTATAAGAACGAAAACCAATCGTTACGCCAATAGCTTTTCCCCCAAAGCAGTCAATGCCCTGTCTCTCGAACAAATCCAGTATGATAGATAGAATTGTGCAATCAACAACCATCTACCTGAAGATCTAGTCATCAGTCCCATCCCCATGCAATATGCAGCTTCTGTTCAAACGTGTGTGTGTGTGTGTGTGTGTGTGTGTGTGTGTGTGTGTGTGTGAAAGAGAGAGAGAGAGTTTGTCTGTGTGTGTGTGTGTGTGTGTGTGTGTGTGCGTGCGTGCGTGCGTGTGTGTGTGTGTGTGTGTGTGTGTGTGCAGTGCGTGCATGTGTGAGTATGCACAAGTTTTCATGTTGATATGCACTCGTATGTATCCTAATTTCTACTGTATCCGTGTTTGTGTATGATTTTCGATTTATGTTCGTATCTTGTTATGTACTATCCCCCCCCCCCCCCCCCAATATTCCTTGTGACCCCGGTACACTTGGTAATAAAGACATATTCTATCTATTCTATTCTATTCAACTGAACACTCTTGGCCAACAGACGTTTGGTCTTTCTTCTCTTCTTATTTTTGCCTTCACTTTGTTCCTCCGAAAAGCGTTCAGGTCACTTAAAGCCCAGTCCAGCATTGCAGCTCAATCTCACCCTCTACCCTGCCCCCTATCCCCCCCCCCCAGCCCCCCTCCGCCTCCCATGTTAACCAAACATCCTGCTGTACATAGAACCTCCTCTCCCCCCATCTTTCTCTCTCTCTCTCTCTCTCTCTCTCTCCTACTCACCCCTTTCCCCCAGTATCCCCGCAAACAGGAACAGATCAATCTGTGGCAGAGCCAAAGAGCACAGATCACTGCCATTGACATTGCATCTTCCCCAGAGTGGAGAGTCGCTTCAAGGGGGTAATGGATCGGCCTTTAAATGCGCAACTCCTGGGGAAGTGGGTGTGTGTGGGGGGTAGGGTAGGGAAGGGAAGGTTGAGGAAGGGGAAGGAAGGCTTGGCAAGCAGTGTGCTCGTGGGGGTGGGGGTAGTGGATATGGGCGTGGGAGGGCGATCCAGCTTTAATAGATTGAAGGCGAATTTGAATCATGTTGCCTTTTCCTGCCCACCGCCCTCTCTACGCAGCCACCCCCGCCGTGCTTCCTTGGAATGAATGAAATTGG
>NC_134879.1:37405460-37407960 GCF_041734735.1 Babylonia areolata
ACCAACCGATAAACTGTCCACTTGTGTGCTGTATGTCTGTCTGTCCGTCCGTCCGTCCATCTGTGTGTCTATTTTTCCCTCTCGCTTTCTCTCTCTCTCTCTCTCTCTCTCTCTCTCTCTCTCTCTCTCTCTCTCTCCCCACCAATATTTGCCATATTGTTTGTCTGCCTGTCTGTGTGTAAGACTCTTTCCGTCAAAATCATCTTCCATTGACGTCTTGTGGTGGACTAATTTGCTTTCTGGTAAATGCTGTGAATTGAGCAGGGTTTGCTGACTGCTGTTTTTGATGCTCTGTCTCCCTCTGTGGATGCCAAAGACGAGGACCCGTGTGAGATGGCGAATTGTGTCGGCGAGAGAGTGGGGTGTAGGGTGTGGTGTGTGTGTGTGTGTGTGCCGAACTTGGGATTTTCGGAGACAAAATCAATGTTTACCTTGCTGACTGGAGAGAGAATCCGTGGCGCTTATGGTTTTGTTGTGAAGGGTTTGGGGGCGTGGGGGGCGGAGGGGGGGGGGGGGGTGAGGCCCTCAGATACTTGGCTTTTTCAGTGTTTGTCGTGGGACTTTGTCACAGATACACTGGACCAATATACACAGGGTGTGGCTGCTTCCTTTAAGTCATGTGTGTACGTTGATACAAAGATGGAAAGGGGGGAAAAGGGCAGGGTAAGGATGGTTGGCTGGAGAGTGGTGACCAAGATGGAGGGGGAGGGGGATTTGTGTGTGTGTGTGTGTGTGTGTGTGTGTGTGTCTTTATCTGTGTGTGTGTGTATGTGTGTGTGTGTGTGTGTGTGTGTGTGTGAGGGGAGACCGGAGGGAGGGGGGCTGTGGGGCTCTGTCTTTCTCCAAAATGTATGAAATAGCACTCCACACACACACACACACACACACACACACACACATTGGTTGTATGCTTTTTGAGACAAGGGTGAATGTATTAATGATATTGTAATTCGAATGAACTTGGTGATGAACTCCGATGCTGCTTTTATTTGAATGCTGAAATCGTGCATCAAAAGTTTATTCTGAAATAATATCTTAATAGGCATTTACTTTCCGTGTTCAAGCATTACAATCTTTTGCAGTTCTTCGTGGTTATGTATGTTAAACCCGTCCAAATTCATGAACGATAGCGAAAGTTAATAACTTTCGAATTATGAATATAGCTGAAGTTTGTATATGTGACAGACACTGATTCTCGGATTATACTGTTAACAATTATTGAAACATGTGTGCGTACTTATTTTTTTGCTAAGTTTTTTAATTTCAGATTTATTCAGAATGTTAACAATTTGCATTTTCTTATCATCTTATCAACTGACATGCAAGGAAATAAACATTGTTCATTCTGCATTTCAGTTTTTGTTGTTTTTTTTTTTTCCAGAATGATATGAAATTTTGTAGATACCTGACAAGCGTAGTAACTGAATGGTCTTATTAGAGTCAGTACCAGCTTGCGTTCTCTCTCTCTCTCTGTTTGGCTTCTGTCTGGCTGGCTGTCTCTGTCTATCTGTCTGCGTCTCTTTCTCTGTCATTGTCTCTGTGTCTGTCTCTTTCTATTGAAACACACAATCACGTGTAGTGGAGTGCTGTAGTCCGAATAACAAATGACGACACTAATGACAGCTGAAGGAAAATTAAAGAACAATATTTTCTCTGGAAAGCCAGGAGACTGAGCTGTCTGATTCCAGATAAGAAGAAAGAGAAATAACCAGAGGGAGAGATAGTGAGCGAGCGAGCGAGAGAGAGAGACACAGAGAGAGAGCGAGGGACAGACAGACAGACAGGCAGGATGGCAGGCAAGCAGACACATAGAGATAGAGGAAGGGAGAGGGGGAAGGAGAGAGAGAGGGGGGGGGAAGGAGGGAAGGATAGAGAACGATAGGGATAGAGAGAGGGAGAGAGGGAAAGAAAGAGGGGGGCGGAAGGAGGGAGAAACAGAGGGAGAGAGTGAGAGAGAAGGAAAGAGAGAGACAGAGATAGAAGAAGCGGAAGAACACGGAGAGGCAAAGTGAGACAGGGGCAGAAAGGCGGAAGGAGAGAGAAACAGAGGGAGAGAGAAAGAAAGAGAGAGACAGAGATAGAAGAAGCGGAAGAACACGGAGAGGCAAAGTGAGACAGGGGCAGAAAGGCGGAAGGAGAGAGAAACAGAGGGAGAGAGTGAGAGAGAAAGAAAGAGAGAGACAGAGATAGAAGAAGCGGAAGAACGCGGAGAGGCAAAGTGAGACAGGGGCAGAAAGCGATTTTCAAAAGGTGCATAAAAAAATCCTTCACACAAAGGCTGCGAACAGAAAAAGTAAACAACGTCAGGTTACCACCACCCCACCCCCGCACCTCCTACCTCCCCAACCCCCCTCACCCTCCAGCCCCACCCCCACAAAGGGCGGACGTCAGATAAATATCACCTCCCCCAAACACCGGAAGAGGAAGACAGCACAGACATGCGCAGAGTGCCTGCAGTGGAAAGCAGCATCGGTGGTCCACGGGAGCTCACAGAAGTTGA
>NC_134879.1:37412960-37417960 GCF_041734735.1 Babylonia areolata
TTGATGCTGGCTTTGTAAGATTTGTAATTATACTATACTATATCAGAGCTGTCTATAGAAACAGGCTCTAGAACTTTCACAAACATTATATCAACACCGAATATTAATTGCCTGTCACCCAAATATTTAACCGACTGCTGTATTAAACCGAGAAAGCAAACTGACAAAAAATACTGAACTCAGTGACCTTTTTTAAGAACTCACAAAAAAGTATCCGGAGTTGCCTTCAATAGTTTCACAATCTCGACGTTGGCCTGGCTGTAAACACTGAATGGATGCCATCACCGAGGGGCAAATGCCGACTGGCAGTGTTGACATGCCATCGGGGACTGATGGTAATGGTGGTTGGCAGGTGGTCTGAAGGGAACCATGGGCATCCCCCCTTTTTTTTTTTAGCTGCCCCATCATCTGCACCGTTTCAGTGGCATTGCACTCACTCCTTTCATTCCGAGTCCCCCATACACAGCTACACCATAGTTTGACGTCGCAGCCCCTGTAACGGCACTCCACAGGGAATGATCGATGTGAGATGATCAGGGTGGACTTGTGTTTGTGTGGCTGCAGTCAGAATCGGTTATACGGCTTATGACAGGCCTCCTAACTTTCTGTAGATATTTGGAACAAAATACTAGCACCACCAGCATACCCTTCTGGGAACACTTACAGTTAATCCTGAGACAAGAGGGCTTCTAGCAAAAGTCAGAGACTGACAATACGGCTTAGAAGTAGCTTCTCAACCTTCAGTAGTCCCGTGGAGAGTGTAGTGTTAATCCTAGCAGTATATGTCATTCGGTAACACTGCTTCTTTCTGATCCGCAATTGTGGGAACCGACACTGAAGCGATTTCCTACTTCCGCGAAGTTTTTGACAGTCTCCGTTGACATTCCAAGTCTCTGTAATCTTTTTGGATCTCAGCAAACACAGGTAGGTCGGTATGAATTCATTGGTATCAGTGTCTGTTCACAGCTAAGCCCAGAGTTCCCCAGACAGAGGGATCTTTGAGGAACTGCTGATGTGTTGCCTCTGTTGTCTTTTTGCTACTTCTGGACTCGCTTGTAGATTCAGGCCAAAGGAGAGCTCGTGTGACTTTCTGGAACAAAATGTCAGCTTTAAGCCAATTATCTTCGTGGACGAATGTATATTTCGATAAAAGCGAAAAAAACGTTAATGATTTTGTTTTGATAGCAAACGCCATCTTTTCATCTTTTTTTCTCCAAATTTTCTTTCATGTCAATTTTATTTATGCCCCAGTTAAGTTCTTTGCTGATGTTCATTAGAGAAGTAAGATGGCATAATGGTTAAGACGTTTATCTGCCAATACAGTGTCCGTGAGGGTCTGGGTTCGAATCCCGGTCTCGCCCTTTCTCCCATGTTTGAAAATCAAACTGAGCGTCTAGTCATTGGGATGAGAAGATAAACCAAGGACCCGTGAACAGCACGTACTTGGTGCACTGAGAAAGAACCCACGGCAACATAAGTGTTGTTTTCTGGCCAAATTCTGTACAATTCCACTCTGATAGGCACACAAGTATATGTGCGTGTACTCAAGGCCTAAGTGCGTTGGGTTATGCTGCTGGTCAGGCATCTGTCTTGCAGATGTGGTGCAGCCTGCATGGGTTTATCCGAACGCAGCGACACCTTGAGAAACTGAAGCCGAAATTGTGTATCATAGTGATCGTCCTTTCGTGTGTCAGAAAAGAATGCTGACAAGAATGCATCGAGGGCACGGTTTCTGGCGGGGGCATGAGTGGTAAGGGATGGCCTTCTTGCAGTCTGCACACCACAGACTGAAACTGATAGAAATAAGGAACGAAACGTTTGACCCCCTGAGAATGATGGATAATCATCAATGTTTCACAGCACTTTCAGATTAAGTAAATACATGCATCTCTAACCTGATCCGTCTTTCTTAACATACATATTCAATCATAGCCAATAAGCAACTATATTAATATATATATATATATATATATATATATACATATATATATATATATATATATATATATATATATATATATATATGTGTGTGTGTGTGTGTGTGTGTGTGTGTATGCATATATATATATATCATCATCATGGCCTGGCTTCTCTGACGAAGATCTAGGAAGGGCGTTGTCCACGTCTGATGCAGGCACGCTCATGGCTGACAAGGCCAATGCGGGAAAAGCAGAGTCGGCCGCAGCGGTTGCAAGGGAAAGTCTGGTCTGGGTTCGCGGCTGCAGCGTCGTGGTTCTTCCTCCTTCTGCGTTTGTCCTCAAGGCTGGCCCTGCGGTTGTTTTCGAAGGAGGAGACAGCTTGGTGGATGGTGCGTCGCCAGGTCTCTCGATCAGCGGCTACTGCGGACCACTGGCGATGGTCAATGTGACAGGCACCGAGAGCTTTCTTCAAGGAGTCTTTGTATCTCTTCTTGGGTGCTCCTCTGTCACGGTGGCCAGTGGACAGTTCGCCATACAGCGCGATCTTGGGCAGGCGGTGGTCCTCCATCCTGGACACGTGCCCTGCCCAACGTAGCTGGGTCTTTAGCAGCACTGCCTCGATGCTGATAGTCTTTGCCTGCTCCAGGACCTCGACATTTGTGATGTAGTCACTCCAGTGGATGCTGAGGATGGTGCGAAGGCAGCGCTGGTGGAAGCGATCAAGCAGTCGTATGTGGTGCCGGTAGGTGACCCAGGTTTCGGAGCCATACAACAGGGTGGGCAGTACAACAGCTCTGTACACGCTGATCTTTGTGTCTTTCTTCAGGTGTTTGTTGTTCCACACTCTCTTGTACATATATTATATGATATATATGGATATAAAAGATGGCACGAGAATGTCACCACAGTTAATGACACAGTGTCAGCTCTAGCCGTATTCCTTCAAAACACCTGGATGTTTTTTGACGTCATGTATTTCCGTGCCTTTGATCACTATGTGATGAAGGGTTCTATCTGGTCAGGTTTAGGGACTTAGGATTTGTGACAGAAGTTTTGGCACAACAGACATTATGTCCATGAAGTTAGGATTTATGTGGCAGAAGTTTTGGTACAACAGACATGATGTTCATGAAGTTAGGATTTGTGTGGCAGAAGTTTTGGTACAACAGACATGATGTTCATGAAGTTAGGATTTGTGTGACAGAAGTTTTGGTACAACAGACATGATGTTCATGAAGTTAGGATTTGTATGGCTGAAGTTTTGGCACAACAGACATGATGTTCATGAAGTTAGGATTTGTATGGCTGAAGTTTTGGCACAACAGACATGATGTTCTTGAAGTTAGGATTTGTGTGGCAGAAGTTTTGGTACAACAAATACACTGTCCATGAAGAGTCACGCTGGGCAGTCTCGACAACTTCAAAATTCAGTGCAAACTTCGCTCAAAAGTCAAGAATTAAAACCTTGTCTGCTAAAAGGATCAAGCACTCAAAAAACACTCTTTCCAAGAGATCGAATCAAGCCCCGAAATCTTGTCTGGTTCGATGTGTAAAGCGTTTGGACGCTTTTTGAATTTTTACATTCAATTGCTTTAGTTGTTTTTTTTACTGTTGCAGGGGGGAAGAGAGAGGGGAAGAGGGAAACAGACTAACACACACACACACACACACACACACACACACACACACACACACAAACACTCATAAATCTGACAGTACGCAGAAGTAAAGGACAGAAACAAGACCACAGTTCCCACAGACACTGAAGGCGCCGGGTGATGAGGAAAACACGGCACCAGCAGACAGGAAGAGAGGCCCCTTCAGCCCTTCACACACACCCTTCAGCCTGCCCCCCTCCCTCCACCCCTTCCCTTTTCCCGGGGACAGGGCCGACCTCAAGGGCTACTCCTGTCTCCACCCTCCATCTTTTCCCTCACAGTGTCCATCCCGATCCCACAGATGAAGCGACAGGAAAAGGAACAATGTCTTGCCAGGCTATTCAAACTCCGGACAAGAGAAGAATACTGTTCATTCACCAGGCATTCACACCACAAACAAAAGAAGAGTGGCTCCATTCAATCAGCTGAGTTTGTTGTGAAACACAATGCCGCTTTTAGAATCGTGATGAGTGAGTCTTCACCTACTTGGGAGAACGATTCAACGAATGAGGAAAATCCTTTCACTTTATTCCCAAATACAATGTGATGTGCTGTCGTGTAAAAAAAAGGGTAATTCAAGCTGCATGGAATGGCGGAGAAAATGATTCGGTAGATAAGAGGGTTTCAGAACTGCCCCTCCACATCAAAAAGATCGGTTCTGTTCAACAAATAAAGCATAATTATGATTTCCCCCATTCTTACTCGATTCATGGCTGCTCATCGCCATCGCATTTCCAAAACATTCCTCTCACCGGAACTGACGAAGTTTTCCTATTGCACATTAAAAGGGGAAATCACTTTATTGTTCAGCGGCGGTAGTTGTCCCTCTTGAGGCCAGGCTTCAGCAAACCGCCAGATGTAACGACGCTCGCAATGGGAGGTAAGCTGGCCCTGGAGGAAGAGAAGAGTTGTCGTCTATGAAACCCCATTGTTCGTCTCGAGAGGGAGTTTAAAAAGATGGGCGGCCTCCATGAAGACAAGTGGATAACTTTCCTGAAGTTCTACCACATAAGGTCTGCCACTCTGTCGAGGAGTGAAAAGACGAAAGGTTCAATTATCCCAGGAAGAGTATTTATACCAGGAAAATTGTCGTCCAAGCTTTTGTAAGGATAAATAAATAAATAAATAATAATATGATAATGAATAAATAAATGATAATGAAGCGCTGTGTTCAAAATATCTTATCAACAAGATGGAATGTTAACTGTCCTAGTTGACCAAACAGTTCACAGGAGCAAACGGATAGTGTAGGAAAGTAATCCAGACAAACAAGAAATATGTTACCCTTCTTCACGGACACATGTAAGAAAAAAAAACTCAACAAAAAATCTTGGTAACATATAAAGGAAGTTTTGGGAGGAAACTCGTGTGGCTGCATATGTATGTATGTATATATATATTTTTTTTTTCCAAAAAAAAAAGC
>NC_134879.1:37422960-37432960 GCF_041734735.1 Babylonia areolata
GAACTGGAACTGAACTGAAATGTTTAATGTCATTAGCTGAAAAGCTCTGGTGACACAGTAGGTACAAATCAGAACAAAATGGTGCAAATAGATGAAATGGAACAGAAAAAAACCCAAAATCCCAGAATTGAAACAACATAAACTAATAAGAGATTTGCGACACTTTGGCACATTGTCATTAGCTTAAAAGTACATGTGACAGGGGGTAATTTGTCTTTTTTTCAGTCGTTCGTCTCCAAGGTTTGGACAGTACACAGAAAATAAAGTACAGATAAATCATATAAAAACCATTTACGCATGTAACATCGATACACATCGTATCAATACGAACACATCAAATAATTACAATGTTGAGATTGACCATCCAAATGTAGCTCTTCCTTTTTTTTTATCTATGCTTTTTTCTCACAGAACCCATACTAATTTTTAAATGACTAATGAGTATTTGGACCGATGATGGACGTTTTCCGTATATTTATTGCCTCATACATATTTTTCAAGCGAAAGTATCATATCTTCATTTTCTGTCATTAGTATGCCGAACAAATCTTTTCTCTGCGCTGGAGCTGTATTGAAAATGGTGCACATTTTTCGTAATTTATCGTATCTTTTGCAGTTAGATATGAAATGATTTTCATCTTCTGGGCTTTCGCCACACTTTGGGCAAGGAGATGTTGCTACGTCTGAATCGAACCATCTTCTGTTGGCATTCAGTCTAAGTGCTCTTCGCAAAGCAGATTTTATGCCATTTATTTGTTTTAATCTTAATATACTTCTCTGTTTGAAATATTGATTTAAATGAATAAAGCCATTTATACCTATCATTGCTCTCTATTTCTCCGTGCCAGTTTTGTTTGTAACATGCTATAAGTCTATCTTAAAATTCCGATACAAAGCCGCTCTCGTGCCCGACTCCTTGAGAGAGATAGAGAAGGGGGGGGGGGTTCGGGGGGGGGTTCAGGGAGAGAGAGAGAGAGAGAGAGAGAGAGAGGGAGGGTGAAAAAACAACAACGGCAACAGATCGAAAGGAAATGAATATTTAAGGCGGTAAATATATAGACACAATATGCCTTTGAAAAACATATTAAAGATATTGTCCTCTGGGCAAAGAGAATTGAAGGTAGAAGATGAAAGAATGAAAGCTTGCAACAACAACAACAACAACAGGAAATTTACCACACACACACACACACACACACACACGCGCGCGCGCGCGCACGCAGACACACACCACACACACACACACACACACTCTCTCTCTCTCTCTCTCTCTCTCTCTCTCTCTCTCTCTCTCTCACTGCACATGTAGCAGTGATTGGAGCTGGAAGTCGTGGATCCTTTGTACGCCTGAGATCCATGTTGTGCTGATAATCCGTGAACTTGATTTTCTGTCATTTAAAAGTGTGTGTGTGTGTCTGAATAGAATAGAATAGAATAGATTTTATTGTCATGAAACCGTAAGGTTTATAAGACACAATTGCAATGGTAAATGAATGAACGAATGAAAAACACACAATTTATCAATCAGTTAATGCGGTAAATTGCAGCAGCATTCATACACAAATTTTCCTAATCTTGTTTGTATATATTCATCATCTGTTAGCATCACCTGACTGGGAATATGTCCTGTGTTATTATTTTCTGTGTCTGTGTGTCTGTGTGTGTCTCTGTGTGTGTCTGTGTGTCTGTGTCTGTGTGTGAGAGTTTGTTTTGTTTCGTTTCTTTCTTGATTTTCTTGAAATATTGCTTTTCTCATTTTTTTTTTTTTTTTTTGTTACTCCTGTGTTTCTGCCCTTGACCACTTTCTTTCTTTCTTTTTTTCTTTCTCTCTTTTCTTGTCTTTCTTTGTCTTCCGATCCTTATATAGGACTTCCTTACTTCCTCTATTTCTATCTATCTGTCTTTCTTTATTCTGTCTTTCTTTATTCTTTCTATCTTTACTCTCTGTCTTTTTCTCTGTCTTTCGTTTCTCTCTCTCTCTCTCTCTCTCTCTCTCTCTCTCTCTCTCTCTCTCTCTCTCTCTCCTTTCCTTCCTGCAGTCTTCATGCACCCTTCCCATACATTCTCTCTCTTTCTTTCTTTTCTGTTTGTCTTTATTCCCATCATTCTTTCGTCTCTTCCTTCCTTTCCCTCTTCAGTCTCAGCTTGCTTCTTCCTCTCTACCGTCCTTCCTCCCTTCCTTCCTTCCTTCCTTTCTTTCTTTCTTTCTCCGTTCATTCATGTGTTCGTTGTTGCTGTTGTTGTTGTTGCTGGGGGTTTTTTTAGGGTTTTTTTTCTTCTCTTTTTCTTTTCTTATTCATTTATTCATAAAATCGTTTTCAGGAGGCGACATCGTCTTGTACCGTGGACACCTTCCGGACAGGCAAAGCATTCCTTTCAGACACGGGCAGTGAATGTGTGTGCACGGCTGTGTGTAAACCCCTACCACCTGGTCCACTTTGGCGGAGTTCGCCATACACCACCTTCCAGCGTCACTTTGGTGAGTCCAGTGGCGGTGGTGGTCATGGAAACGTAATTCATGTTTCTGTCTGTTTCTGTGGTCTGGTTCGGGATGAATGTTTTACTGATGGGGGGGAAGCCGTCTGCCATTTGTGTCAGTGTGGCGTCACAGGGAACTTGCGAATGTACCACGCATTCATGCGTGTGTGCGCGCTCGAGCGCGTGTGTTCCAAGGATGGGGGCGTCAACTGTGGGTGGGTGGGTGTTTTATGAATGTTCAACTGCGCGAATGTATTCTGGCACGTGTTTGTCTGTGTGTATGTGGGAGAAGGGGTGGGTGGTGGTGACGGGGTGTCGGTGGTGGTGGAGGAGGAGGAGGGAACGAAATATAAAGAGAATTGAGCAGTATTTCAATAAACGTGCAATATAAATGTCCATTATTATTATTATCATTAGCAGTGGGCAGGAGAAATACGTCGATCAGCTGATTTCGCGTTTTCTCGCCACCGTTGATAAAGACACAGGGGACTGATCTCCATGAGGTGGTGTGTTTGTATTGGCGTGAGGGTGGAGGAAGCGGTGGAGGAGGTGGGGACTGGATTGTGGTGGAGGAAAGGAGATAGTGATGCCAGACTGGCGAATAGAGAACAACTGTTTGCCCCCACACTGACCGGAGAGAGGGAATTTGTTGTGGGGATGTGTGAGGCACCGATTAATGGACCAGTCTTCATGGTCAGTTGCTGGAACGGCAGTCATCTACATTATTTCCATCCCCTTCACTCCTCTGTGTCACTGACGGAGTGAACGTCAGTGTTTTGGGGGTTTTTTGTTTTGTTTTCGTGTTTGTTTTTTGTTAGATGCCTGTGGTTAACCCTTTCACTGCCAGTCAATTTGGAGTTCAAAATTCCATCGTGCTATAAACACAGAAAGTATGGTATCTAAGACTAGCTGAGGATTCCCCCTGTGATGTGTAGAAAATATGGCCTATCCTACCATCGAACATAAAGAGCAGTAGGTTCATGGATAACAGACCCATGATCTGGTCACCCTTCAGTGACATGGGTCCTCTACCTAGCTGCTGCATAAATGCGAGTTTGGCAGTGAAAGGGTTAATGCTCCCATGCCATGTTTGTTAAAAATTTGGTTGAATGTTTTACAGATCAGTATCAGTTTATATTTATTTTACCATTATATTAATCTGATCATGTGTGTATATATAATAAGTGTGCATGGGTGCTTGCATACGGGCGGGTGTGTGCGTGGCGCGCGTGTATGTGTGTGTTTTAAATGGTGGAAAGTTATCGGACTTGCTTTGCTATGACTGAGTTGAGTGTTATTTTGTTATGTATATGTTGTATGTCAAATTTTACCGTTTTGCTTTTAATTTGTATGTATCACAGACTTCACCAAACTTAATTTCTCTGTGAGATAATAAAGGTATTCTGATTCTGATTCTGATTCTGTCCACGCCTTGTTGTGAACACTGCTCTTTCCGTCATGAGGGGAAAATTATGGATATTGACGCTGGAACATTGTCACAGATAGAGGCGCAGACACATGCAGAGCCTGCTTTGATGAATTCGGTTGTGTACCTTGATTTAAGGGGAGAGAGGGTGGTGAGGGAAAGAGCTTTAGAAAAGAGTGGAGAGGCTCAGTAGATGGTTGTAGATGTCTGTCTCTCTCATCCATGCGTAGGTCTGTTTCGGTGTGACCGATGTGAAAGGGGTGACATTTTGTTGTTCCTTCACACTGGAATCCAGTTTTATTGTCGATCAGCTGGGTAGTTGTGCTGATTGATTGTAGCGGCTTGCTTCTTTGAAGAGTCGCCGTTTGATACGTACTGTGTGCTTCTGTCGGTGTTACTAATACTTCTGTCTTCTTCATCGGTTTGGGATTTGCAAGTGTGCGCACGCACGCGCGCGTATGTGTGTGTGTGTGTGTGTGTGTGTGTGTGTGTGTGTGTAAAGGACGGGCTTCAAAAGGAATTTGGCTCGCCAGCCCGCCACCAGAAGTGAAGGACCCAATACAGACCTGAGGACGTGTCTGTTGTAGAAAGCAGTGATGGTCCACAAGAATTCCGGCAGTTAATGAAGAGGCAGTAACGAAGGAAGTCCCTATAGAATAAGAGTGGTGTAGGGGAGAGAGGAGGGGGTAGGTGGTTGTGGGGCTTGGGGGGGGGGGGGGGGGGGGGGCAGGAAGAAGGTCCTGTGGGATGGAGTGAGTTGTCTGTGTCCAGTTTGATTAATGATCACGTGACCAGTCTGTGCGTTGGGATAGAATTGTGATGACGTTGTTTCTGTTTAGTTACCTGTTCCGTGACTGATTTCTTTTTTCTTTTTTTTTTCGATTTCTTAAAATTATAGCGAAAGATGGTGCCTCGTTCGTTGAGTATTCACGAGTATCGCATGCATGTCTGTCTGCCACTATGTGTCTGAAGGAAATCAACATTTCTTTTTTTTCTCTTTATATTGATTTAAATTTGACGTGAACTGAAACATACAGCTTCAAGAATTTTCGCTTTAACAAGACGCCTTAAACAATGAAAAACAGATGTGGGGTGATCTGGTCCTCTAAGATTATAAACAAAACGTGGAATGAACGAAGTGTGGATGAACTTGCCTCTGTGACGATGTTTTGATTGACCATTTAACACTATTTTGGATTTCTTCAACTGGTATCAAGAACTGACCTCATGCGACTTGTTTGGCTATCAGCAATGTGCTTTTGCTTATATTTGATTTATCCTCAGTTTACCCACCGGGTGCAGTGAACGGGATTCGATCCTGGGATACTCAGATTAAAAGTCCAACACCTGAACCACTGGCCTGTTGCGCGCGTCAGTTATTTAAAAAAAAAAAGGGTGGGTGGGTGGGGGGGTTCCTGCAATTCAAGGAAAAAACGAGTACCGCGTTTTTGGGGAGCCCGGCATAACATGTTATTGTCTTTAGGATCTCTGTCAGTTTTCAGGGACGGTGCTGTTTTCTGACCCATTTTGGAAGAATCTTTGATTTTATTAGTGAAGAGATTGAAAGTCGGGGAGAGACAAGGGGGGGGGGGGAGGGGGGGGGGTATGGGGTGCGTGGGCTGAGGCATCATGTGTCTTCATCTTCCCATGACCGACCGCCTCTTTCTGTCTCCTCGTCTTCTCTTTCTCTCCCATCGTCTGTTGTTTCCAATTGCTTCTCCCTTCTCTTCCATTCTCCTTCCTCCCCCTACCCCACCCCCGCCCCCTTTCTCGTTCGCTCGCTCGCTCTCTCGCTGTCTCCAATTGTGGTCCACGGCCATAGTTCAATGGAACGCTGTCGTTTCGTTTGTTGGTTCCCACTGTCTCTCACTGTCTCTGTCTGTCTGTCTGTCTGTCAGTCTGTCTGGCTGTCTGTGTGTCTGTCTCTGTCTCTGTCTGTCTCTCTCTCTCCCTCAGCCCCCCCCCCCCCCTCTCTCTCTCTCTCTCTCTCTCTTTCCGTCTCTCTCTTGCAGGGAATCCAGGTAATATTAAGTTTACATTGTTTTGAAATGTTCTGTTCAGATCAGACCTTCGAGTCCAAGCTATTCCGCACCCCCCCCCCCCCCCCCCCCCCCACCCCCTCAAATATTATGTATATCTTTGTTTCGATTTTTTTTTTTTATTGAAGACGTCAAATGATGAGGATACTATATGTTGTTTTGTTTCGTATTTCTAAAGCATTAGACCTAAGAGACGCTTCCTACATAATGTTCGCTGCTCATATCTTCAGTTAAAGAGACACACGTGAGTTCTGCTGTTACAGCCTCTTCATACGGGGCTAAGGCCTTCATTTATGGAATCGTTTGAGTCCAGACTTTAGAATCTGTATTTCAATTTCATTATTTTATTTTGTATTCATATATTGTAATTAGGGTGTTTTAGGCAGTGCCTAGTCTTCCATTCGGATTCTACAACCGCTTGTAACTGTAGTGTGTGTGTGTGTGTGTGTGTGTGTGTGTGTGTGTGTGTGTGTGTGTGTTTGTGCGTGTATGTGTGTGTGTGTGTGCGCGCGCGCGCACGTGTCTGTGCGCTGCTGCGCGTGAGCATATGCGCGCGCGCGCGCGTGTGTGTGTTTAAGAGAAGCGACAGTCATGTTAAATGCCATTGCAGACGTCTGCCAGAGCCCAATTAGGAATGCATCATCCCTGTTCCACTGATCCTCTTACGCCCGAACCATCGTGATCGCGTTGCTCCCCTGTCGACACTTTCGCTCCACCATCACCACCTTTTGACATTTTTACCCGCACTGTTCAGTTGCGTCTCCCCTTTCAACCAATAGCAAGGACCGACAGATCAAAGCAGATATCAGGGAAAAAAAGAAAGAAAAACTCCTAACTGGATAGCAAGGGCTCGTAAAGCAATGCAAAGCTGGGCTGCAAGTCCCTCACAGGCTGGTGGTAGTCGGATCATTCATCCCTCAGGGACCAGAAATGACCCCACACGGATCCTCTTCTTGCGTCATCAGTCAGAGAAAAAGAATCGTGCCCTCTTCACAATGATGTCTGCGGTATTAATCATCACAGTCTTGCTCTCTGAGCCATATGTCACAGGAAGGCAGTAATCTATAGAGATCATTATTGATTATAAGCTTGTTTCATTTCCGTCCGTGTTAAGGTCATGGCGCTAAACACAGATGAATCATACGTTTACATCACTCGCATCAGGCAGTGTCACGTCCATCATTGTTATAATGCAAAGACCTCATGAAGGTCAGTGCCTCCCTGGACCAAACCTATGGTATTTCGATGACGAAGCCGCTTGGCGAGCCCAGGGAGTCTTAATTAACTCCCTTCGATAGCGGCGGGATGGGAGATCACTCCCATAACTGTCGTCCTGGGAGGTCACGTGAGTGGTCGTGGAAGCTGGTGGCTGAAAGTCTGGATTAGTGTCACTGTCATCCGTCGTGGAAGCCAGTGAAGCGAATGGGATTGTGTATGAAGGAAAGGGGACTGGACAGGGTCAGAACGACCCTTAGCAAGCGCCGGTAAACTGAGAGGATGTTGACCAATATTCAAATAAGCGAATTGGCTCAACATCCAGTGATGCGGGAAGAAAAATGAAGACACAGAAGTGACGATAACCATCAGGTGATTAGAAGAATACTATGATGTTGAAGAGAGCAGGGTGGGTTTGTTTGCGCGCGCGCGCGCGCGCGCGTGTGTGTGTTGTGACATCAGACACAGTTAAGTACATATGTCTCAATAAAGATTTTAACATGTGTGTGTGTGTGTGTGCGCGCGTGCGCGTGGCTCTCTCTCTCTCTCTCTCTCTCTCTCTCTCTCTCTCTCTCTCTCTTTCTATATATATATATATATATATATATATATATATATATATAATTATATATATCATAAACTTGATGTAAGCTTTTGCAGATCTGATGCATTTTGTCAGATTGACTACTGCGAACATTATAATTTTGGAATTAAGAGAAGCTACTTTAAACGGTTTCACAACCCAGGGAAGGCTGTCGAGATTAGCTTGACTGAAAACACTGTCTGCTCGGGGTGTGTGTGCTGGTGATAGCAGACTAACAAACAGAGAGCCGAGTTCAACACAGAGACTGACTGTGTTGACACGCCAGAGGGGGGAACCAGTGTGAAAGGCGGTGGTCAGATGGTCTGAAACAGACATGAGGACCTACTTTCACTTGTTGAAATCACAGACCCTGAGAATACGTTGACAGCTTGCTTGCTTCTTGAACTCCCGTCTCCGTTTCTGTATCTGTGGATAGTTTGAACCAAATCCCAGCAGTACATGTCCTCTGGCAACACCCGATTCTTTCCAATCAGCACAGAATGCTGGAATCAACACTGTAGTGAGTTCTTCCGACATCCCCAAAGTCACTTCCAGTCCCCGTGGACATTCCGGGTCTGTGTGATCTCTGTTTTGGATCTTGGCAAACGCAGGCAGGATGGGACGATAGCAGTACGTTGACACATGCTTCTGTTGACTGCTCGGCTCAGGGTCCTTCAGAAGCCACAAGGAATCGGATAGACGTGTCTTGGAGATGGTTGCCTCAGCTGTCTTTTGCTGTTTCCATACTTGCTTGCGGGACACAGGCTTGCCCTGAAATGGCTCTTTGTGGTCAGCTGGGCTACAAGTTAAATGTTTTTGTTCAGGACACAGGGCTTTTGGGAACACGTGTTATGGATTTTGTTGTACAATCAGACAATGGGAATGTCAGTCTGAAGCGGTTCCCCGTGAAGGACGAGTTCGTAGTTTGGGTTTACAGTGAAACGCTTTTCCATTTTGGGTTTGGTTGTTGTTGTTGTCTTTTTTAATGGAACAGATCTGGTTCTCATGGCTGCTTTCTCTTTCTAAACCATTGCTGGACTGCGGCGAGTGTCAGTTTGTGGTATGAACAGTCTTTTGGTAACGGCATTGGCACTACGGTTGCAGTAGTTGGAGCGTTACTGCAGTCTACTTCCTGCTGTTGGGATAGCTTTCATGAAACTGGACAGACACTGTTATATCTGCAGACACACGGAGAGAGACAGACAGACAGACAGACAGACAGAAATCAGGGCGCAGAGTACAAAGACAACAGGGCACCAGCAGACAGGAGGAGAGGCCCCTTCAGCCCTTCACAGACACCCTTCAGCCTGCTTACCCCTCTCCACCCTCCGTCCCACCCCCACCTCCACCTCCTGTGCCGTGGACAGGGCCGACCTCAAGGGCCACTCCTGGCTCCACCCACCATCTCTGTCCTCACTGTATCCATCCCGGTTCCACAGATGTAGCGACAGGAATGGAGCGAAACTCTCTGTCAGGCTATTTGAATTCCAGACAAAAGCAGAACAGCTCTGATCAATCGTACATTCAAACTCCAAACAAGAGAAGTGTTGGTTCCGTTCGATCTACGGAGTCAGAGTCTGTTGTGCAACACAATGCCACTTGAGATCGTGATGAAGATTTTCGATGGAAGGAGAGAAACGATTCACTCTGTCTGATATTCAATCTGTGATCAAAGGATTAACGATTCAGTGGATAGGGGAAACTCTTTTCAACTTCATTTAACGATGGGTTGTCGTTTGAAAAGTAATTCAAACTTCTAGCAGTGGCGCAGAAAATGTTCCGGCGGGTGAGAGGGATACATCACGTCCTGTTGCAATGCCGCACTTTCACACATCACCCACTCCATTCCTTAGAGCTGCTCCATCACATAGAGAAGATCCATTCACAGCGGCTGTGTTTCCATGACGTTCATTTGACCAGAACTAAGGAAGTGATCCCACAGAAGAAACAAAAAAGGGGGAAGTACTTTGTTGTTCAGCAGCGGTGATTGTCACCCTTGAGACGGGCCCGCAGCAAAAAAAAAAAACTCGGATTTTACGAAGCTCGCTATGGGAGGTAAGCTGGTCTTGGAGGAAGAGAAGAGTTGTCCTTTTGTGAAATTCAATCTTTGTCTCTCAAGAGTGAATTTTAACAGATGGCGGCCTTGCAAGAGAGGCGGTGTAGGGCCCACCAGATGCCCCCCTCCCCCCCACCCCCTCCTGTCGCGGCCCTTCCCCTGGTGTATTAGTTTTATATCACTATTTCGACAGGACACAGTAC